>NC_051445.1:905242-910515 GCF_001649575.2 Kryptolebias marmoratus
GTCTGTCCTCTGACCAACGAGTCTGTCCTCTGACCAACGAGTCTGTCCTCTGATCATTGAGTCTGTCCTCTGACCAACAAGTCCGTCTGCAGGGGTCTGCTGAGCTCTGCAGAGTCTGCAGGAGTCTGTAGGGAGCTCACAGCGTATTTCTCTTTGTTCTCAGTAGATCAGAAGCAGAATCCTTCAGATGAAAGATGATCTGATGTTCGTCGAGGCTCTTCATCAGTTTGTCCTTCAGCCAGGAACGGTTCTGGTTCTGGTTCTGGTTCTCTGCAGGTTTTATTTTGTGGATCGGAAGCTGAACAGTTTAGAACATGTTGTTGGTGACTGACAGCTTCATCCAGTTTTCTCTTCTTGCAGCTGGACGTTTATTCTTAGATGAAAACATAAATGTTGAAAATATTTTGCATCATTTTATCGAAGTTCCTTCAAATTCACTTTGAGATAAATGGGCTCTTTTTAGAGTGTTATTTTGAATTATTAGCATTTAATTTAAGCTGTTTCTTTTTTTAGTAACAGGTGATAATTTTAATAAAAACAAACACTTCCTTCCTGCAGATATCAGCTGTTTTTTCGGGCTTTGATCATCTGCACTTTGTTCCCTGATAAAATGTGTTGTTGTTGTTGTTGTTTTAAAGCATTTTGGTTCTCGGCGCTGCAGCCGTGACTTTCTGTGAGCCTAGATAGGAAAGGCGACGAGATCCCGGCTCTAATGAGGAGAGGGACTGAGTCTGTGTCATCCATGTCGAGCCTTTGTGTTTCAGGAGGCGAGGAGGAAAATTTCCATTTCTGTGGTTTTTCTGCTCTTTGTCCCTGTCCGGTTATTTTCTCTGCTGCTTTGTTCTGCTTCTCACCTTCTGCCCCGATTCGTTTCTTCTTCTTCTGCTGCTGAAATCTCTTCATCTTCTCCAAATCCCAACATCTGTCTGCTGCTCTTCATCTTCATCATCAGCTGTCTATCCAGGCAGTATTTTGGATAAAATTCCTCCATTTTGACTCCATTATAACTTAGTCACAGGTTCATAAACTGCAGTTTAGGTAAATCAAAGATTTCTAAATCAAACTTGTTGCCTCAAACCCGAGAAGTTATTTTAGTGCCTAAATTGTTGTCTGAATCTAACAAAGTGGTTTATGTGCCTAAAAGTAGCTGTAAAACAAACATGTTGTTACCTAAACCCATCATTTAGTTGTAGTTCCATCAAACTGCAGCATCAACATCATTAAATAGTTTTAATGTTTTAACCTAACTCTGAAATAATGTGGCCTAAATCTAACCTGATAAATTTAAAATGCTGATCATTTTTACAGTTAAGTTTCTTGTTTTTAGGCCTTTTTTTGACTTCTGTCTGACAGAAACATTTATTGACAGATGTTTGCACAGATCTGTTGTCTGTATTTCTATTACGAATAAAGCACTTTTTCAGTCGTTCAAGTTTCCAGCTGAACATTTTGCATCTCCATGATCTTTATTTAGTTTTTCTGTGGCTGGAAGCAAAGAGATTTCATCCCTGTTCACGATACATGAAACTGTCTTTAAGCCTCATTTCTTTAAATCCAGCCTCATCTCCTTCCACTTCCCTGCCCTGAAACGTCTGACCTGCAGAGATTTGTGCTTCTGCACCTGTTGCACCTTCCCTTTAAATAGATTTGGCTTACCGGGGTCTCTTTCTGAACTCGAGCTGGAATATTGCCTCTCACTTGTAGGTGGTTTGGATAAAAAATAGCGTCTGCTAAATAACTGCAGACGTTTCAGCATCGTAAATGTGATTAGGTGAGAATCAAAGCAGAAACGATATTTTAAATGCCTGAATGTTAAATCACCCGGCTTTATGAGGCCGGCGTCTAAAATGGTCTCAGATTACAGGTGAATCTTGTCATAAAGTAATAGGTGAATTTATTTTTCCTCCTTCTGATTTGGACCAATCACAGTAAAGGAAAATTATCCAAAAAGTGCTCAGAATATGCAGGAAGTCCATCCAAACTGCTGCAACTCGTCTCAGAAAATGAAGCAAGAGGAAATAACTGAAACATGCAAAATATGCAATATATATGTGTTTACTTACTGCATGAATCTAAATGTTTTAAAGTATTTTTTGCAATGTAAACTGAATTAATAATACATTCGTCCCTCTTCAGAAAACCGAACCTTTTTCTTGCGTCTCCTCTCCGCTCCGTAGTTCCGCCTGTGGCTCCTCGGCCTCGGCTTCAGCTTGGCGTACGGCAGCATGTTCACCAAGATCTGGTGGGTCCACACCCTCTTCACCAAGAAGGACGAGAAGAAGGAGAGGAAGAAGGTAGGCAGGATTATTGTGCCACAAAAAAGATCAAATTAAGACTTTGAGCAGTCAAAAGGGGGAGAAGGCCATTTCCTGATCTGACCAGTGATTAACCAACTTTAATAACTGGGTAACCAGTGGTGACCAACAGACAAACATCTCATTCAGCCTGCGTAGTAAAATATGCATCTAATGTTGCATCACTTTGGCCGATCATGGACTTCCCATTCATTTTCCCAGCAGCAGGTAAAAATCTGAACGTGGCGTTTTTATGACTAACAAACCCAACAAAGATTTATTTCTTATAATACAAACTTTGTTTCATTCTGGGCTTAAAGCTAACGGCGTCATCTGGAGGTTAGCATGGAGAGGCTAACAACTAGCTTGTCTCTGATGAATCAGAGGGACAGGCTCATGTTTGTCAGTTTCTGAACAGTTTGAATCATTCTTGAATCCAACAAAAGTTGGACTTTGCTGCAGAGTGAGCGCTTGTAGGTTGAGGTTGATTACTGGATGAACATCTGCAACTCATTAACTGTTGGAGCCGATGGCCGCCACAGCTAATTGACATTAAGCACGACAAGCAGAGGGCGATATGCATTCCTTCAATCAATGCTCGGCTTTTAATTAGCTAAGGTAGTTAGCTTCAAGATGCTATTAGCTAAAGCAGTGGTTAATATTTTAGGCTGTTATGTTTACCCATGCTAACTGTTAGCACTGTGATGCTAATGTCCTGTTAGCCTAGGCATGCTAGCTGTTAGCTTTTCTGTGCTAATATTCAGCCAAGGCTGCAGACAGTCCGATGAATGGTTGTTTTAGATTCCCAGAACAATTACTCGGGTATCTCAGGGGCGGTTAATTATTTGCCAGATCAGTCGCAGGTTTCTGCAGAAAAATGGCCTCCAGTTACAGGAACATAAAACCAACGCCGCCTTTTCAACTGTCTTAACATTTTGTCCCATTTTCTGCACCGCAGAGGGATAAGCCTCGCAGCAGAAACCAAAGGCAGGAGGAGAGAGCTTTTCCAGGCGGCGCAGCATGTGTGGCGTCAGCTGATAAAAGCTCTGCAGAAAACTTTCCAGGCTTCTTAGTAGTATAAACGTCCAGGCTTAGGGTGTAAAGACTGTACACGCGCAGCTGCACACATTTAAAAGGCAGATGCCGTCAGCTCTAACGTCATCGTATTTATTTCTGTGTGCCTCCTCTGAAACATCCTGGATCCTGAAGCCAGAGATACTTTCAGCCTGCGGTGTGTTGTGGGAATTTCTAAGACCTAATCAGAAGAATAAGAGATTAAGGCATTTATGGAATGTTTATGAATATGGATGAGTATTAAAGTTCCACGCAGAAATCCGACCTTCAGGGGGTTTATTATTGGAGCCAAAGCACGTTGAATCGGGTTGACTTTCAGCTCTCCTTGTGTCCACAGAAGGGCAATTTGCCAGAGAGCTGTGTGTGTAAAGAAACGTTCACAAACGGAGGGGAGAATGGCTCCTTTTCAAATCATTCTTCCAAACAAGCAGCGCCCAGGACTGTGTAATGTGTTTCCTTCTTTATTTTATTTCTCAGTTCTAGTCATCGCATGCTTGAATGGCTGTGGCAGAGGTGCTGTGAACAAGCAAAGAAAGAGGAGAACCTCAGATTGTGTTGCTTGTTCTCAGTCACGGTTGTGTTGCTTCCATTATAACCCGGGTTAAGAATAACAGAGCCGACACTTTGGACACTGTCCACACAAACACGGTGTCATCTCAGTGTGTTGAGACGATGATTTCAGGTGGCAGAGCAAATAAAGCCACTGCAGCTTTCTGTGTGTCGCCTGCAGACGCACACACCAGCCGTTGCTCGGCCGAGCACACACACTCAGATAAGACACACATTGAGGAAGGCAATTCGTGGCCAGCCATCCAGAAATCACAAGGACGCCTGTCGTGTTATTTGTCCGGGTAGTTTGTCTTTGTTTGCCGAGCGGCTCATGATGCCCTTGGAATGTGATGACCGTTGTGTTTGTGTGTTTGTGTGTCTTTTTCTCCCGTTCGCACAGCAACCCTTGGAGCCCTGGAAACTCTATGCAACAGTTGGAGTGCTGCTGGCCATCGACTTCCTGTCACTCATGATCTGGCAGATTGTGGATCCTCTGTACATCACCATCGAGGTAGCGTACCGGAGATAAATGAGATAATTCTGCCGTCATCAGTCTCTAAGTAATGAAAAACAAAATGTTCTTTCTTTCATTTTGCTTCATCTCAGATTCAAAGCACAGATTAGAAAACAAGGAATAATGTTGATTTGTTTTCACAAAGCCCAGATGAACAGCACTGCTGTATTTGTGTGTTTTTAGACATGAAGTCCATCCTCTCTCAGTTCACATCCGGTCTTCTGACAACAGGTTTCACTGCGTCGTTATTTATTAAACAACCAGGATATAAAGCTGTGTCCACAGGACCGATGGGATTTCTGTCTCCTTAAAGACAATCAGACTTTCTTCTACGAATTCAGAACTCAAACCTTTATATGGCAGCGTGTTTACAGTAAGAGTAAACTGCGTTTAATTAGTGACTCTCTGACCACAGGGCTGTAATAACCTCGTGCTTAGCTTGAACAGGTAAATAATAAACATGCTAATACACCATCTATAGATAATAACTTACAACTGGACCATTATTTGTCTGTAATATGGGCTGTCTCGGTCATCCTGCTAAACTAACGGCTCAGATCCAGTTTGTTGTTTCAGATAGTTGAAACAAAAACCTCACATCTCGGTTCCCAGGAGGTCTGGAAACAGATTCAAGTTTAGTTAAAATCAAAGAGCTTCCATAGGTTTACCCAGAATGCACTGCAGCTGTCAGCACGGCAGTGGATCAGGAGCTGGAACCAGGTTCTGTTGGGTCAGGAGCTGGAACTAGGTTCTGTTGGGTCAGGAGCTGGAACCAGGTTCTGTTGGGTCGGGAGCTGGAACCAGGTTCTGTTGGGTCGGGAGCTGAACCAGGTTCTGTTGGG
>NC_051445.1:912715-918674 GCF_001649575.2 Kryptolebias marmoratus
CCAGGTTCTGTTGGGTCAGGAGCTGGACCCAGGTTCTGTTGGGTCAGGAGCTGGACCCAGGTTCTGTTGGGTCAGGAGCTGGACCCAGGTTCTGCTGGGTCAGGAACATAATAAATAATAACTCGGTGGAATCTGTTGTTTTTGTTCTCTTCCGGTTGGATCAGAACCGTTTTAGAACCGGATAGGAACCAGAACAGTCCTGAACCTGCAGACCTGACAGAGGACGGCCTTTCTTCTTCTCTTTGAAGTCTCTAAAAACAACGAAGCGCAGCGCGGCTCGGCGCAGCGTCCCTTTGATACAAAAACAATGATCAGTTTTAGCTGCTCTCACAGAGTTATTGTTCGTTTCTTCACGGCGAGGACGGCTCCTCTTACACAACCTGCTGTCAGAAAGCCCACATTTTAAAGGAAACACTAAACATTAAACACTTCCGAGTTATTTCCCAGTCAGATTGATTTTCTATGAGGACAGTTTCTTCCTGATTAATCTCTGACTGACGGCTGCAGCAGATGTTGGTGCTGCCATCTCACACAGCTGCAGGCAATAAATACATCATCTATTCTGTTGCTTTAGGATTTTGATGCCTGAAGTTAATCTTTTTGGCTTCAGCGTAATGTTGTTGTTTTTTTAAACAGAAGTTAGGAGGAAGAGTTATCTTCCTTTCATCTGTTTTACTCTGAAAGGGACCAAATGAACATCCTAATGTATTAAAGGCTGAATAAAAGAAGCTGAACTTGCTGGGATTCGGTTTTTAATATGAGGAAAGTTTGCGTCATCACTCATGATTGTGGAAAAGTCCGTTTTTGGAAGAAATTCTGCACCTCAACGAGTTAAACTGTGGTTCAAAACTTATGGCTAGTTTTAAAATCTCATATTTCATCTTTATTGTATTGCTGATGCTCTTTTAATTCCATCGTTTATATCTGTCTGGTGGGACGGACCTCTGCTCCAGGGGATCAGCCCTGCTGACTCTGCAGTTTTACCTCCGTCTCCAGAGCGCTGCTGCCTCATCGTTTCCTATTATCTCACTGTTTTTCTCTCTCCTCTGTCTCCTTTGTCCTCCGCTCTCCTTGTTCTGTCCGCCATGCGAGCAGAAGTTCACTAAGGAGGCTCCCAAAGAAGACCTGGATGTCCTGATTCAGCCTCTGTTAGAGCACTGCAGCTCCGAGAAGATGAACACGTGGCTCGGTATCTGTTCTCTCTTCACAGCATTTCACTTCCCTCTGCGCTGGCTTGTGTGTATTTATATATCCGCGCACACACACGCGTCACAGCCGTTCACTCTGCATTAAACAGGCCTCATATCACAGCCTCCCTAAGCCCCCGTCGCCCCCTTACGTTTGATTTCTCCTTTCTCTCAAGATTTTCACCCTCTTTGCTTCTGCTTTCTGTCAGCCCACACAGTCCCTCTCCGTCACTGTCTGTCTGTTTCAGCTCTTATGAAAGTATAATGGTGGTAAAAATTCAAACAATGTGGGTCACAAACTGGGCCAATACCCCGTAGCTTTTCCCTTCTCGGGGAGAAAAGATGCTGCTTTAATTTCAGGCCATTTAAAGGAACAGCGGACAGAGTCAGCCCGTTCCTCTCTGATTTATCAAACAGTTCTCAAAAGTCAGGTTTAATTGTGTGCGATGTGTTGCCATCAGCTGTTCAGCCCCGTATTTTGACTTGTT
This sequence comes from Kryptolebias marmoratus, assembly GCF_001649575.2. Lineage (NCBI taxonomy): Eukaryota > Metazoa > Chordata > Actinopteri > Cyprinodontiformes > Rivulidae > Kryptolebias > Kryptolebias marmoratus. Next base: position 914,391 of record NC_051445.1, read on the forward strand.
TACATCAAGTTTAAAGGGAAACGTCACATTTTCATAAAGTAGACATCCTTTCACTTTATAACGAGGCTACAAGTCGAGCTTGATCCCTGTGAGTAGGTTTCCTCTGCATTCAAGTTACACGCTGGAGAAAATTTAAAGTATTTTAAATTTTTCTTTGCCCTTTCGGTGCCATTTGCCTTATTATATAAGTCAGCTGGAATCATCTGATGTGAATCTTTTCTGAATCACATCATCACTTTTTTCTGTTTCTCAAGCATCAACAAGGCCAGAAATAAAAAAATAAGCTGTTTAAAAAGAAGAACCCTCTTTATTATTTGCTAACATCATTAATCTTAAAGTTCTGTTTCCACCAACCGCTGCTAAAACGACGGAGATTAATTTATTCAAATCAAACCAAAACAAGCAACATTACTCAAAAGTCAGGCTTTGGCTAACAAGATGCTACCTATAGCTGCTTATAGCTGCTTAGCATGTTAGCATGCTAATATTTATCACCTTGCAGGCTAAAGAAAAACTTCAGCCACATCACAACTGATGCAAACTAAGTGGTTCAAATAAATCACGTAGCATCTCGGATGTTCTTACTTCAGCCATGATGCTGAAGGCCTGAAGCTTCGGTTTTTATCACTTTATGTATTTATTTCCGTTGGTTTATTCATGGAGGATAAAGTAAATTAATGAACATCAGATAAATGAGCCTAAAGGCTGTTTCACGTCATCGTCGCCTGACAGCGGCTTCGCGTGACGAAGATGTTTTCTAAAAACTGTTTGTGACGACTAAACGTCCCAACAGGAAGTGAAACTACGGGGATAAAAGTGACTTAATGAAAAAAGCAGCTGCACCAAAGTGAAGCTCGTTTATATTTCATTTAATTAGAATTCAAATGAAAGACAATAATTTATCTGTTTTTCCTCTTGGGTTTAATAATCCTCCTGAATGCTCCTGACAGCAGAGGTCACCTTGTGTGTGTCTCAGAGATACAAAGAATATAAGAAGTCGTGTGTTTTGTTCTGGTTTTGGCTTCTCTCATCCTTTCCCCTCTTCCTTTAGGTGTGGTTTATGGCTACAAGGGTCTGCTGCTGCTGCTGGGCATTTTTCTGGCTTACGAGACCAAATCTGTCTCCACCGAAAAGATCAATGACCATCGAGCCGTGGGGATGGCCATTTACAACGTAGCCGTGAGTCCAAAGAGAAACTCCATCACACCTAAAACTCTTGTCTCGGGCTGCTGCAGGGCTGCTTTTCCTGCACACAGAATAACAATAAAGCAGAAATAAATGTGTTTTTATTGCTTCGTAGCACAAAATGACCGGAGTATATCTGTTGGGGTGGGGTTCATCAATGCCAGGGTGTCCATGATTACTATCCAAGGGCCACTTTCCAGCTCATTCTGGTGGAAAACATTTAACTTGACCAGTTGCAAGGACTCAAAAGCTCATTATCAGGAGGGAGAGTTATAGTTAGAGATAAGTCCAGCATCCCTCGGTGCCTCTGCGGTGGATTTTCTTTATTTGTGTGGATAATTGCCAACACATTAAAACACTTTCTGACAAACTAAGATACTGATGCTGCTTTAATGATTTCTGGAACAATACAAGAAGAAAAAGATATTAGAGCTTTTTCTAATATTGTGTTGTGATGCTCCGGATACATTTCTGTCCAAATCATGATACAGTTAACTCAGACTGCTTTATTGTGCTGCAATAACGCGTTTATCTCAGGAAAAAATCAATAAAACACAACTTGTTCTTGTGCTGCAGTGTCCTGCTGCACTCCGGCGTAATTTATGGGGACAAACGTGCGCAGTCTGGCCTACATAATGTGTGTGAGGCTGCATGAATTTAGTCTGTTCGGTGGCAGGAAAAGGTCTAAATATGCAGCCGTTTGGCCTCTGGAGGAAGGCAGTAAACGCAGTAAACATGTCTCAGCGGTTGCTGATACCGAGTGAATCATCTTAAACGGAGACACCTCGGATGCACTTTACGCTGAAATAGAAGTCATTATGTTCTCCGTCCCCACTTTAGAGAAATATTCGCTGCCGTTTCCTGACACTGTTGACACTAAGAGACTTTGGACTGAATGCAGAAAAAAAGAGGTTTCTGTCACTCCAGATGAGCTTTTCCTGTTTGATTGACGGCTGTAATTTTTGCTGTTTTCTTCAACAGGGTTCCTGTTCTGTTAAAAAGAAAGAAATCAGGTTTTAGCTTCTTCCAGGTCTGAATAAGCATAAAAACAAGATAAAAACCTGAAATTGTTTTAGTTAACATTCTGAAATATTTGCCCAGGAGGCCATTTTAACTCGTTAATGGGGTCAAAGGGTCATAAACTGAGCCCAGATTTCTACCTGCATCTGTCAAACACAACATCCCCACCTCTGCAAAGAAACGTTTGGTTTGTTTGTTCTGCAGCAGGAAGTTAACGTTTGTTTATAAATGATTAAAAGTTTCTGTGAATATTCTTTCAGGCAGATGAGCCACGTCTGCAGCCCACAATGAATGCTCTTCTTTTTTATTTTAAAGTCTACCTGTCCTGTTAAATAGGTGTTTAAGTGAAGTAATTACTAATAAATTAAAAATGCATTTTGACCAAAAATGCTGCTGATTTCTAAAGATCTGCGTCTGATTCAAAAATAACCAGACTATCTCTTTAAACGTAGTTCCTGTGAACAAAGACTTATTTGGACATCTGTGACAAAAACAGGCAAATATATCTTTATTTCTTTAGGTTTATGCATGAGAATCGACAGAAAGCTGTAAGTTTGGTCACGTCGGTCATCTTGAACCGTGCAACAAACACGAGTTGGCGCTGTAATGAGCAGCAGCAGCTTCGAGTCTGCAGGCGTGCTGTTAACAAATAAACGTATCCATCACTCGTTATTGTTCAGGCAAACATTAAATGCAGCTTGCGTGCTGGTTTTACCGCACGGCGCCTTAACGAGAGACAAAGCTAATGTTTAACGTTTACGATGCTCACATTTCAGTTTTATGATGATGTCAATAGTTAATGGCGTCTGAAGGGGGACTTGTTTACCCTCTCCGCTCAGCTGTGAGCTGCAGACCCCGGTGAGACAACAGCGAGACGCATCAGTCATGACTTTTTAATGCCGTTTTCACATGGGAGCCCCTCTGGAATGATAAACAGATGCTCACCCTCCTCCTGCAGGTGCTGTGCCTGATCACGGCTCCGGTGACGATGATCCTGTCTTCACAGCAGGACGCCTCCTTTGCATTTGCCTCTCTAGCGATCGTCTTCTCTGCCTACATCACCCTGGTGGTGCTTTTCGTTCCCAAGGTGAGCCGACGTCTGACTGATACCCTGAAACCCTGCAGCAGGCGCTTGTACTTCAGGACAAGGTCAAACATGTCGGAGAGCATCTAAGATTCCTATTTGGTGTTTGCATGTGAAGCAGCCTCACATTATAACTGTTAAAGCTTTGAAAACTGCGAGTTAGGGGGGAATAAAAGCATCTCTTGGTTCCTGCAAAGTGAGAAATTTCACACGTCTGGATAAACAGAAGCAGAGATGAGCAGATGAGCAGAGCACATCCTGCAAGCAGCAGAAGTTCAAACTTAAAATCACAGCAACATCGTCTGAGTTTGATTTTCAGGCTATTTCTGGGGGCGTTGTGCAGATACGGCGCCGCAGTGAGCGAGGAGCACCAAACATGTCACAAGAAGTGTTAAAAAAAGAAAAAAACCTGACTTTAAAGTTGCTTCAGAGATGGAAGTATTTTTAGACTCCCAGGGAAACGGGTTGCAAATAAAAAAAAGAAAGAAACTGATTAGGTGCATTATTCATTCTGCTCGGCGCAGCTTCCTTTTTTACTGACTTCCTGTTGCTGTGGCGGTGCAGATGCGGCGTCTCATCACCCGCGGCGAGTGGCAGTCGGAGCAACAGGACACCCTGAAGACCGGGTCGTCCACCAACAACAACGACGAGGAGAAGTCGAGGCAGCTGGAGCGAGAGAACAGAGAGCTGCAGAAAATCATCCAGGAGGTGAAAATACAGCAAAATCTAATTATTATAAACTCAAACTTTTAAATTCATCTATTCTGAGTTTATAGTTCCTGTTTCACAGCAATGAGCTTCAGTTCATAAACACTGAGACACTTTATCACTTTATGACTTTATTACTTTATTACCTCACAGCTTTGAGTTACTGCAGACAGAAACTACATCAGTAACAACAGGATTATAGGGTGGAGCTCTAAACCCGGTCCTGTTGGAGCTCTAAACCTGGTCCTGTTGGAGCTCTAAACCCGGTCCTGTTGGAGCTCTAAACC
>NC_051445.1:918774-920183 GCF_001649575.2 Kryptolebias marmoratus
CTCTCAGCTGCTGCTGGAAACTCGTTGGTGAAAACTCTGAGGAAACAGGCGGACTCGTTGTTGCAGACTCACTGAATCCTGCGTGTGGCTGTGATTTGCACAGCCACGTTTGGAAAATCTGGGCCTATTTTTGCACGGATTGCAAAAGTGTATCCTAGCCTTTGCACATTTTTTGTTGCCCACATCGTACCCGTCGTGGCAGCTGCCCCATGTTTATGAGCTCATCTTCTGGAAAACTCTTCAGTAATGAAGACAGATTTGGACCTGTTTTAATAATAATTTTTTATCAGCAGCCTGGGTTTGACCTTCCATATCCCCACAGAGGTCAGAGGTCACACAGCCAAACTCTCGTTGACTTCCAGACAAGACCGGTGTAAGGCAGGCAATAATAAAGTTTTCTAATAAACAAAAACGTGCCGAGTGTTTAAAATAAATCCACCCCCTGCTGAATATCTGTCACATTTGTCCCATCTGATGAACTTCAGTCCAGATTTATCAACATGTTTAAATAAAGGAGACTGATGATTGGCAGTAAGATAACTTTCTGTCTAACAGATCAGAATATTTGAGCACCTAAGTTTTAAAGCCTTACTGTCGTTTTTAAGCAGTTTGTTTTATAACAAACTCATCAAGAAGGATGTGTCGCTCCAATCTGTTATCAAAAGCTAATTAGCTTCATGCTAACTTTCCTGTCGTTGCGTTAAGCTAATTAGCTTCATGCTAACTCTCCTGTCGTTGCGTTAAGCTAATTAGCTTCATGCTAACTCTCCTGTCCTTACATCAAGCTAATTAGCTTCATGCTAACTCTCCTGTCCTTACATCAAGCTAATTAGCTTCATGCTAACTCTCCTGTCCCTTCATCAATCTAATTAGCTTCATGCTAACTCTCCTGTCCATGCATCAAGCTAATTAGCTTCATGCTAACTCTCCTGTCCTTACATCAAGGTAATTAGCTTCATGCTAACTCTCTTGTCCTTGCGTTAAGCTAATTAGCTTCATGCTAACTCTCCTGTCGTTGCGTTAAGCTAATTAGCTTCATGCTAACTCTCCTGTCCTTACATCAAGCTAATTAGCTTCATGCTAACTCTCCTGTCGTCGCGTTTCTTTAGAAAGAAGAAAGGGTGTCGGCGCTTCGCAACCAGCTCGCCGAGCGTCAGGCTTTACGGAACCGCCGTCCGCCCACCACTGGCCAGAATCAGAACCACAACGCCCCGCCTCCTTCTTCCCAGCCGGACCCCAAGTCCCTGCTCCCCCCGCCGGGCTACCCGAACCCCACGGACAACCACTCGCTGCCGCCCTCCTTCTCCAACTCATCCAGCCTGTATCCGGCCGACAGCAAGATGAGCCGCAATCACTGTCACAACAGCCAGATCCCGCTGCTCTACAAATAGGTTCAAGATGGGGGGGGG
>NC_051445.1:920896-925340 GCF_001649575.2 Kryptolebias marmoratus
GTCGCGTTTCTTTAGAAAGAAGAAAGGGTGTCGGCGCTTCGCAACCAGCTCGCCGAGCGTCAGGCTTTACGGAACCGCCGTCCGCCCACCACTGGCCAGAATCAGAACCACAACGCCCCGCCTCCTTCTTCCCAGCCGGACCCCAAGTCCCTGCTCCCCCCGCCGGGCTACCCGAACCCCACGGACAACCACTCGCTGCCGCCCTCCTTCTCCAACTCATCCAGCCTGTATCCGGCCGACAGCAAGATGAGCCGCAATCACTGTCACAACAGCCAGATCCCGCTGCTCTACAAATAGGTTCAAGATGGGGGGGGGTCCGGATGGGATGGGGGGGCCACAGTGCACAAACAGGGAGACACAAAACACAACGAGACACTGTGACTTTCACTTGTTTGATGTCATGACACTGTCTGAAATACAGCTCGGGAGCTTCTCACTGCCGGTGGGGGGTCACTCAGGAAACGCCCCCCACCCGCGCAGTTTTCATCTGACTGTGTCCAACTCCAAAAACCTGAAGCACTGAGTCACACCGACGGCACAGTCCCGTTCTCGTTTGTTTCCTGCTTCCGTCACCGAGACGAAGATCTTTAGAGGAAAAGTTTGTGTTCATGTCTTTGCGATTGTCGTCTCCACGTTTCGTCGCTTGAGTTTGTTGACGAGATTTTCACAAACAAGTGGTGGTTTTTATCGTTCTGTAATATTTGTCACGTTCTTTTATTTGCTCACTTTTCAGGAGGAAACTGAAACTCAGAAAAAGACAAAGTTATTGTACAGTTTGTTTTTTCTTTACATCTAAACTCTGATGTCCAGACTCAAAACGTGATCATGTGATTTATCAAACAGCCATAGGTTAAAGGTCAGGAGGCGGAGCATGTTTGGATGTCTGAGGAACAGTGGACCCGCGGCAGAGGAAACACTGAACGCCTACAGATTTATGAAGGTGATTTTGATAGTTTTGCAAGTTTAAGTGATGTATCTTTTGAGATTTGTGTGTTTAATTTTAAATTTTGTTAATCAGAAACGATGCCGGTTCCAGAAAAGAAAACGAGACTCTTTGCCTTCAGAGTTGTTGAAGGAAAATATTGAACACATTTTAGATTTTCCAACACGTTCCTCAAACATTCTGACTCTGTGTTTATATTAAAAACAAACAGGAGTTTCTCATGTTGTTTGAGGCTTGCTGGTCTTTGCGGCACCGTTTCATAAGATCTGGAAGCAAAGAACCGGCTCAGACCTGGTTCTGATGGGACCCTGTCCACCTGGACCTGATTCAGTTTTCAGGACAGTTTTAGATGCAGGCGTTCACACCTGGTGTTAAAATCCAATCGACTCTTAAACACAATCAGAACAAACACTAAACTAAAGAGGAACTCATCCTCGTAGTTCACTGATTGATAAAATCTCAACATTTTTAAGCTGATTATAATAATATTCCTAGAGATGGTTCTTTAAATGAGCGAGTAGCTGAGTTTATCTGTATTCTGTATAAAATGTTTTCCTGTTATTACCTGCAGACATCTGGATAATAACTCGGCTGTGGAGTCAGCAGGTGATCTCAGAACGGTTTGTGTTCAGACCGTTCACGTAAAACTAGAAACGGCAGCAAAACGCTGAAGTTGAAGCTCCAACGAGGTGAGCGTCCTCTGAAGGCTGCCTCCATGTGACTGAACGGGACATAAAAAACAAAACTACACCTCAGATAACTGACTTCTGTTGATTCTTGCTAATATATGTTCAAATATTCGTTTTCTGATACGTTTAGTTTTAATTTAAACATCTGATCCCTGAAGTAACACAATGGTCGTGTAGAGGGAAAGTAGGCGGAGCTTATCGGCCCACATCTCAGATGACTCTGACACCAAAAATACAACATGGTGGCTCCCATAAACTGGAATTTATGACTTTCATTTGGTGCAAATACGCAGTTCTTGGTTCTACCGAATGAAGGCAGATATAATCCTGCAGGCGAAGACGTCTTCGGTCCGTCCTGAGACGCAATCAGATCAGCCAGGATGGATAATAACTCCAGGTTTGAAGCAAAGGAAACTTTGAATCTATCCGGTCCTCACCTGAGACCTCATGTACAAAGACTGAAACATGGCGTCCCCTTAAATCCAGGTGTATGACACTGTGTGAAGGCATGAATCCGATTACATCCCAATCAACAGGAACTGAGCGCATTTAAATATGCAAATATTCCCTCCCTGCACCATCAGAAATCAGGTCTACATGCAGGAAGTAGAGGAAATTCACTGAATGGGAGTTGGAGACAGTACGGCAGAAAAAGCTTGTGTTTGACAGGCTTTCCTCTGGCTGAGCGCAGAGCGTAAGAGGAGTGGGACAGTGTGTGAAGCTGTGAAGGCTTTATTGACATAATGACTGTAAACACAGAGGCACTCAGGAGCCTCTGAAGCTCTGCTTTAACAAGCAAAGATTTGCAATAATAATAATCCTCTAATCAGGCTAAAACTCTAATTGTTAAAGGTGTTTGTGCATGTTTAATAGCCACTCGTGTAACTGCAGACATGTGGATGCATTAATTGTTCCTCGTGTGTCTCCGGTGTGTACAATAAGTGTTTTCACATCATTAACAGTTTCCCAGCGTGCCGTCTAAGTGTTGCCAGCGGACCAATAACAGCTGGCTCGGCTCTGTGCACGTTTCCACAGCCTTTTTGTTATTGATCCACCTGAAGCGTTGTGTGAAAGGGGGGTGCAGCCTTTGTACATGAGGCCCCAGGTAAAACGAGGCAAAAACACCATATTTATTTATTTAACTCTGAACCAAAAAGTCGGATGGAGTCGATCGAATGTTTCGATTTTCTGCAGGATAAGCTTGTTACGCTTCACTGTCGGGACCTTTTCTGATTTAAAATGTTGTTTCTGACGTTTTCCTGCAAACAAGTTTTTCTTTGTTCTTTAAAAAAGGTTGTAAATATATCAAAGAATGACATAAAGTGAGGTGAGAATCTGTTTATTCAGCAGTTAATCTGCATGTTCTATTTCATTCACGAGCTCCTTCCTTCCAGCAGCAGGTGAAATTACAAATTTATCTGTGGACGTTTATCTGAGCGTGCACTTTAACCTGAACAATGCGGCGTTTTATGGAATCAGTTTTAGCTCAGGGTGTGAATGAAATAGTCCATCTTTATGAACTGCTTCTGCTTCAGAAAGTGTAACATATGAATGCAGAGATCTGCACATATATGCTCATAATAAACAGGAATCTGGGGGATATTTATAGTCACTATATCTAACTGTTAATATATTGCAGAGTATGTGTATGCTAATATATGGAATTAAAAATCATTGTCTTTTCCACTTGAGAAGTTGTGTTTTCTCACCACTAGGTGTCAGCAGATGTTTGTTGTTGTTTCGGATTTGTTGATACTTTCGAGTAATTTATCCCATCAGGTGGAGCAGATGCTTCTGGTCCAAAATGTAGATAAGCCCAGAAGATTAAATAAAAAGGGAAGAGTTGTTTTCAACCAGACGAGCAGCAGAAAAACTCCGGTGGGAACCTGATTACCGCCACGATCAGAACGTCTGCGGGTAGGTGGAACAAAAGGAGACAAATTGCTCCTGAGTGTGGCCGTTTGTTTGGATAAAGTGTTTTTAGATGATGACGGTGTGATAAAAACCAGCTGTGGTGCTGTCCCACACACACACACACTCAGTTTCTCTGTTTCCAGCTGGCTGCAGATGGGGGCGGCGTCGTGGTAACCGTGGTGGAGGAAGGAGGCTGAAGGTTGTGTGTCTGTGAGGGTGGGTGGGTGTGAGAGGGTGTTGCTGGGGAAAACCCGGGCTGGGCCAAGAGTTCTGCGGGCCTCCACCTGACACAGCACGCAGAGGGGAAAGCAAAAAAGAAAAAAGCAGGAAATTCCCCTCCACTTGTGCGATCGAACAAAGGAAGTATTTTCTGGCTGGGGAGGAATTTCAGACCAATGTTTGCCAAGTTTGTGTGTGTGTGTGTGTGGCTGCTAACTCAGCTACAAATCCCTTTTAGTAACTCATTTGTGAAACGAGCTGCAGTTCAGGGTGTCGATCCAGAAACGTTACTGTAGTTTGATTCATCATCGTCTTTCATTTTCAGCTGGTTTAGTCTTGTTAATTGTCAATCAAAAAAAAACAAAAATATATAAACATCAAAGCAAATGACTCAATCAGGAGAAGTTCTCTGACCTTTAGTCTCCGTACAACAAACAGAGCAAACAAGCTGCAAAGATTTCCCCCGAATACGACAACGGGATGTTGTTGAAGCGAGAGGTAAAAACTGATCCTGTTGGAGCTCTAAACCTGGTCCTGTTGGAGCTCTAAACCCGGTCCTGTTGGAGCTCTAAACCTGGTCCTGTTGGGAGCTCTAAACCTGGTCCTGTTGGAGCTCTAAACCCGGTCCTGTTGGAGCTCTAAACCTGGTCCTGTTGGGAGCTCTAAACCCGGTCCTGTT
>NC_051445.1:925440-933113 GCF_001649575.2 Kryptolebias marmoratus
CATTGATTTGTCTTCGGTGAAACTGTCAGTTGCAGTTGTGTTTGAGGTTTTTAACAAATTGTCTGCAAGACGTTTTAGAAAAGTTGTATATGTAGCTGGGTCACGTGAAGCTATCGCATCATTCTGACATTTGAGCAGAATTTGTGCAATTAGTTTAGTCACAAAGTGTCCTAATTGTCCTGATTGTTTGTTTGAATTTTTCTCCGTTTCTTCACAGTTTTGAGACGTTTTGGAGACGTCCTCTCCAACGCTGTAATGATATTTGGGTCGCAGGACTTCTGGGGTCAGCTAAAAGGTCAACCCTTCAAAACTTCTCCAAAAACATTTTTGATATACATTTTATTATGCAACGTACAAAATATAAGATTTAACACCAAAACCTTAAACTTAAATATTAATAAATACAAGCATAACGTAAATAGTAAAGAAGTGTGCTGTTATCTGCTACAGCAGACAAAATTAGCCTTACTACAATCTCAGATCAGCATAAATAATATAAAAAGTGCCTAAAATAGGAATAAATTTGTAAACTGTTACAGTTTATAAAGTCTACAGCCGTTCGGCTACAAGTCGTATCTCCATGGAGATTTAAACATTTAAACATCACCTTTAGGATGAATAAAAGTTACAAATGTGCTTTTTTTAAACCCTGTTCAGATATTCTGTCTTCCAGCATCGAAGCAGGGAGGTCAAAGTGCAAACGCACCAAAGAACGTCTTGCCCTCCTCCGTCTCCAGCTCCGACAGCTGGTTGGTTTCCGTCCACAGCTGGTCTCCTGTCTTCAGGTGGAACACGGCGCCCAGGTAGATGGCGCTGTAGCACCTCTCGCCCGACTTGCTGCCCTCCTCTGGAACGTTTTGGCACGCCGACCTCACGGCGCTCATCAGGGACACCTGGGATCCTATGGAGTCTGAGAAGCGCCAGATCCTGTGGCTGAGGGGCGTGGAGCGGCGCTCGGCCCACGCCTCGTCACTGCAGGACACCCGGAACGACGCCTGGCTGTAGATGAAGTACAGGCCCGTCTCCGGGATGATGATCTGGTTGAGGTGGAGGCGGAGGCCGCCCTGGGCGAAGGCCTGGCCCATGTTGTCGCTCCACTCCAGCTTGGCGTTCCCGCGGCCCTTGTAGCTCGCTGAAACGAGACGAGATGGTCGGTCTCTGACATTTAGGAGCTTTAACACCTCCAGATGTGAAGCCATGAATCAGACAGGAATAAATGAAACACGACTCACCTTCTAAATGAATCGCTGCTTTGGCTGTTTTCAGGATTTGTTTCAGCGTGGAGTGGGAACCTGAGGACAGGAAGAGGAACACGCATGTTTTACACCTTTTCTCTGGCTTGGGGTCGTTTTGCCGGTTTAAACTGCACTTATAAATAAAGTATCATCAAATATTCACCTGTTTTCTCCTCAGGGTTTGGGAAACTCTGTGGTGCCGGCGGTACTGAGTGGATCTGTGTCGGCGCTGCCCGTTCAGTCCAGAACCAAAGACCCAGCCGGACCCCTCCAGCACAGAGGGCCAGGAGAACCAGGGCCCCCAGCACCTTCCACATCCACCCTGTGGAGGATTTCTTCTCCACTAAAACGTGGGTCCTGTCCTGCGCGGCGGCCTCCAGGTCCCCGTCTGCGGCTGCGTATCCCATCATGTTCCGGTCTCTGGGTCTCGGCTGACACTCCTCTCTCTCTGTGTTTTGTGTTCGAGTGAAGTTCTGCCGCGCAGCTTGTAGTATTTATGAGGCGGCGGCCGCTCCTGCAGAGGGAAACTCCAGTGATGTCACTCTGAAAGTGGAGACGCTGCAGCAGAGAGACGCAGAGCGGCGGAGAAGAACACAGCGGCAAAAGGAAAGACAAGTCACAGAATCTTTTTTTTTTGCAGCTTGTTGGTAGTTGTGGTTTTAGGATGGGAAAGTGGATGTTTTTAAAAAAAAAAGGCACACATTCATGCACAAACAGGAGGCAGACACAGAGTCATGTAAACGCTGAGGTTAAATCCACAATGATTTGAGATCAGACCAGATGTTTCTGGCAGACATAAAACCCCAACAGTCCACCTGTTTATCTGCTGTTTGACTCCACAGACCTGTAATCTAATCTAGCATTAAATAATCTGTACAGTTTACCGCCCAGTATATAAAACTACAGCAGTTTTATTACTTTATTTCCCTTCTTCACTTCCCTTCCCACCACCTGCTCCGTTCAGATTTAATCTCCAGCAGCAGAACAAAAGTCGCCACAAACATTAAATGTGTGAAAATGTCAGTGAAAGATAAACAACAAACAAAATGACCTCATGAAACTTACAATAAAAACTGAAACACAAAAACAAAAACTAAATCATGAAAAGGTTTTTCTTTTTCCGTATGACCTGCCTTGTTTTTTTTTGTTTTTTTTTAAAGAGTTTCTGAAAAGTTTCTGAAGTGCACCCGGTAAAAGAAAAGCGTGACTGGAAAGAGAAAAGTAAAACTTGGCAGCTCTGGAGGTTTTTGTTTCGCAGCTGAGGTGATGCAAAAAAGGTTGATAATGTTGTTGCATCTCCTGAACCACCGGAGGAAACTTTCAGGAAACAATCACTGGATGATCCTCCACAAATGATGAACCTTTGGAGCCAGTCCCATTCAAGATGGCTGCCACGGCCAGTTCACCTTAGAAACTACAAAAAGTTGGTTTAACATATATGGAGCTAAAATTTGGCGTGTTAGAAACTGAGGGTCGTCCCACGTCATCGAAACGTTGTTTTCAAGGTTTGACCAAAACTCCGTCACTCATCTAATCTCTAAAAAGGCGGCGGGTGATATGCATTCCTTCAAGAAAGTCCAGGCCTTTAATTAATCATGAAGTTTGTTTGTTAATCAGGGAAAAAAGAGAAATAATTTCACACGTTGGTTTTCCTGTTTTGCTGCCTGCTTACTAACATACTTTGTTCGGCTCATCCAGGATCTTCTGCTTTTAGTAACTTTAATAGATTTTTGAAAATGTAACTTTATTTACAGATAAAAAAAAACGAGGTCGTCTTTCAGTTCAGACTGGCTCCGTGTTTGTCTTCCTACTTTTCTTTACTTTGAGCTACTTTTAGTTTTTATCCAGCCTTTTGCTGTTTTTAGCTTTTAGCTGCTTTTCTCTGGGGTCACTTTGTGGTTTGGATTATTTTGCATCATTTTCTGTTTTGATTTGGTTCTCAGTGTCGTCAGGTTTGTCTCTTTCTAGAAATGTGTGCATTATTTTGTCTTTTTGTGATTATTATTGAATATAAATTTGCCTGAATGGTCATTGAAGAACTCCTTTTTTATGATTTCATGTTTAATTTCTGAAGTTATCGTCTTAAATAAATGTCTTTTTGTTTACATCTGTGTTCATTTTTTGGTTTCTTTGTGACGCTGAAGGTTTTTCATGTCTTTGCAGTTTTTGTGTTGTTTGATGTGGTTCTGTTCTTGTTGCTCGTTGGGTTTTTGGTTGCCTTGCTTCTTGTAGTTAATTCTGTGGTGTTTCAGGGGAAAACACCCGTCTACACCTGCAGCGTTGGTTTGAGTGAATATCTACACGTCAGATTAAAGCTTCTTAGTAATGAAGAAAGAATCTGAACTTCCGTCGCTCCTCTTGTTTGTTTGATTCCAGACTGCAAACACAAACCGACCACAAGATGTTACCGGATGATGTCATCATCGTCACCATGAGCAGCCTTACATTTCCTCCTTATCACTCACCCACCTCCTCTCCATTATTCAGAGTTTCACCAAACGAAGCTCTCGGTTTTGACTTCCTCTGATCTACAGGAAGCTCCTAAACGAGGCTTTCATTCCCTAAATGTCATTAAGAACCAAAAGTAACCTTTAAATATCAGCAGGTGTGTTTCAGGCTTACTGCAGGAGGAATGTACAGAAAGTACAGGAAACGCCAACAGTTTCTCTTCTCAGAATGGTAAACAGGGAACAAAGTGGGTTTAGAATAAAACAGGGAACATACAGTGGGTTTATAATAAAACAGGGAACATACAGTGGATTTATAATAAAACAGGGAACATTCAGTGGGTTTATTTTAAAACAAGGAACATACAGTGGGTTTAGAATAAAACAGGGAACATACAGTGGGTTTATTATACAACAGGGAACATACAGTGTTAACTTTTTGAATGGCCTTCTTGAAGGAGTCTCCGGAATATCTTAAAACATTTGTTGGATTCTCAGTTTCCTGTTGTGTGAGACAAAGCTGCTATGGGTTTCTCAAACCCTTCTTTAACAGTTTTCACTTGAGTTTCCAGATATTGTATTTTGATGCCAAGGTGGGTACAAAATGACCCGGGGCAGGTACGATGTGGGCAACAGCCAAGAATACAGTTTTTCAAGCTGTGCACACAAAAACAGGCTGTGATTTTTAATTAATAATTAGATTACTTTTAATAATTATTAATATTATGAATGACTTCATCACTCAGCTTGCTGTCTTTTGTTTTGTTCTGTGTGGTGGTTTTCAACTATTTTGACAACCTGAAATTAATTTTTAAATCTTTCTGACTCGTTCTCAGTGTTTCATGTGTTTGCAGCTGCAGGTACAGGTGAGCAGATTTAACACATCTCCTGCAGGACGGCTCCATCAGAGGCTCGTTGGGCCTAAAATCGTCTTTCTGCTGCTTTCAGCTCAGAGATACGACCACTAGCTGCTGAGTTTCTGTTTCTGAGACTAAACTGAGAAGAGAACTGATCTGTCAGCAGCTTGGAGCAGACAGACGGAGGACAGAGGACAGACAGAGGACAGAGGACAGACAGAGGACAGTTTGTGTCTGTTATCTTCAGATCAGCCACAGGTGGATCTGATTGGTCTGATTCTGTGGTTTCCTACAGGTGAGGCTGCTGGGGTTAAACCTCTCCAGGCTGTGGCTGGATTTAAAGAGGTTAACAGATTTATGTCACCATCATTTACTTTTTTATATTTTAGAATTCACAGAAGTTTTTCCACCTATTTACATTTGATAATCTCAAATATTACTGCAGAAACATAACTTCAGATAAAATTAAAAATCCTCCCGTTTCTCTGATTAAACATCAGACTGAGACACAACCTGGGGGAGAAAATGGAGACAAAAAATAATAAATATTAAGCAACAAACAGCTTATCTTTCTTCACAGAAAATGTAACACTTGGGTAACATTTCTGTGGTTTTTTATTCAGGAAATAAACGTCCGCCCCACTAAACTTTACACAGATCAGTCAACAAGCCTGTCCATTTTTATTTTTATTTATTTAATTTTTTGCATCTGGATGTGTCTGCATGCAGGCAAAGCTCAGAAACATAAGGAACCAATTTAAAAACCAATAAAAGTTCGTCCTTTTGCAAAATTAGAAAACCCCACTTTGTGTTTGTGAGCGTGTCGTTCCCATCAGCGGCACATTTCACCGCGTCGCTGTCGACCCATTACCTTCTCCATGACCTCAGCTGAACATTTCATGGCTCATTTAGACGATAAAATCCACAAACTGCTCAGTTCATGTGAGTCAAACACCGAGGCTCAGCTCCTCCAGCTATAAAGGCAACCCTTTCCTGGGCAGAGGTGAAAACTGGTCTTTGGTTGCTTTTAAGCACCTTTGTTTTGTAACCTTCAGTCACTTTGTTGGTATCATGTTGCTTCATCTTGTATTTTTTCCTGTTTTAGACCAATTAGTCAGAGCTTGTATAAAAAGTACCATCCTCAGTCTGAATGAACACAAACTGTAGAAGTTAAATGATGTTTAAATTCTTTTGTCCTCAACAATTTGGCAAAACAACAAGAATGTCTGATGCAAACGTTGCAAAGATGCCAGACTGGAGCAAAAACGTCTGAATCCCCTCCCGACCACGACCCGTTCAGAGAGCAGGAGTTAAATATTTCATTGCTACATGAATCACCCCTTCAAGCCGTCATTCTTCTTATTTTAAAACACGAACAGAAACAGCAGCCATATGCTTATATTCAGCCAAGATTAGGTATTAAACTTGCAACAGACTCGGCAAATAATTTATTTATGCTTGTTTGGGAAGAACAACAAACATAAAACATCAGAATTCTCTGAACTCAGCATTACGGTGATCATTGAGACAATAAGATCGTTTTTACAGACAAATGCGAGTCTGTTGAGTCTACTTATGCTGTTTACAGATAACTGACAACAATGTCTGACAGAACGCATCAAACTGAGGATCATGTTTACATTTCTGTGCTAACAAAATGTTTATTTTAAAGAAAATACTTACAGCTACATGTTCTTCAGCAGAGGGTTTAGGGTCTTTTTCCAGAGACGTGAGACGGGGACGGAAGTCCACCTTCCAGCAGGACGACTCCAGCAGGTTTCCATCTTTCCCCATCCCCACAGCATGATGCTGCCTCCACCATGCTTCACTGTAGGGATGGTGCTCTCAGCATGGTGAGAGGTGGTAGATTTATCCTTCATGGCTATAAAGTTCAGTTTTAGTCTCATCTGACCACAGCACAGAAGTTCTAAAAGATCTGCATTATTATTATCTTTTAATCATTTTCCAGCTCTGAGCAGCTTCTCATGGTCCTCAGGGCAGATCCTCCATGTCTCAGCTCCATCAGGGTTATCTTTGTCCTCCTGGATGTCCCTCTGATTCATGTCCTCCTTTCTGTCTCTGAATTTTGGTGGTCAAGCCTCTCTGCTGCGGATCATCTTTTCATTTCCTAATGATGGATTGGATAGAGCTCTGTGGGATGTTCAGGGTTCTGGGATAATTTTTTTATAACCCGACCCTGATCTGACTTGTGTGGAGAGTTCCTTGGTCTTCATGATGCCTGCTGCTTGGTGCTCAGAGGAGTTGATTCTGATGAATAAATACTGAGATCATCACTCACAGGTGGATTTTATTGACCTAATTATGTTGCTTCTAATGAGAGAAGGAGATTAAAACCTGTTTTCATTTTGTTGTAAAATGTAGAAAATGCTTTTTTTTATCAGTTTGTAAACTCAGTTTATTTATTTTTATGCTGATGAGGAGGAGCTTTCCAAGTCAGAGGTCATCAGTGACTCATTAACTTCCTCGGGATTTCTCCAGGAGACAAAACCCTCCTTTCATCGGCTTTGGGGGGAATAAAATCTGCCCAGTTTTAGACTTTTTATCCACCTGCCCTTTTCCTTCCCCTGCCCTCCTAAATCTTCATCACACTCTCCCCTCCTGGAACTCCCCCTGGGTTATCTGTAAGGGCTTAAAAAGGCTCTCTGTTGTTCAGTTGCATCATGAATGCCAGAGATGTTTGGTCAGAGCCCAGACGCTGAAACGAGCCAGATTACATCAGAGCAGGAAGACGAGGAAAAGGAAAGAGGAAGGGCAGAGGAAGAGGAAGTGGAGGAAAGCGAGTTAGACGCTTACGCAACAAGCGTCATTCTTAGAACCAGCTGGTGACACAGCCACAGGTGGCAGCGTTTATGAAACACAATAATCCACATGACAGAGGTTTGGTTTCCTTCTGCAGAGTTAGAGTCAAGCTCTGATTGGTTCGTGAAGGAAATGAGGTTCCACCACAAACAATTCTTCCACCGCCGCAGAAAACTGGAAATCTGGTAGCCTGAAAACGGCTCTCAGAAATCTGCCTTATTATGAAGAACTCTCCATCCATCCATCCATCCATCCATCCACCCATCCATCCATCCATCCATCCATCCATCCATCCACCCATCCATCCATCCATC
>NC_051445.1:937063-949060 GCF_001649575.2 Kryptolebias marmoratus
CCATCCATCCATCCATCCATCCATCCATCCACCCATTCATCCATCCATCCATCCATTCATCCATCCACCCATCCATCCATCCATCCATCCATCCATCCGTCCATCCGTCCATCCGTCCATCCGTCCAGCCGACTCCAGCATGTCCTGGTTCTTCTCTGGGGTCTCCTCCTCAAACCCAAACTGTGCGTCGAGGTGTACCTAGCTGGTACCTCTGACCTTCAACCACAAGTTCAGGCTCCTTCCCCAGCAGAGAGGTGACATTCCACGTCCCAAGAGCCAGCTTTGGTAAGACAGGATCAGAGCGCCCTTCAGCTGCTGCCCATAGCACTATGCACCGGCCAGTATGGCCCCTCCTGCAGGTGGGGGGCCCAAACACAAGTAGCTCATTTAGGCTGATCACCAGGCGCTCTCTGAGGAGCCCATCCTCCAGGCCTGGCTCCAGGGTGAGACCCCTGTTACCCACGTCCGGTTAAGGGCCTCTCACCAAGGACCAGTCTGCTTTCAGAGGACCTACTGGTCAGCATAACTCTCAGGATCATTAAAGCCACCAGATTAAATATTTATCCTTCACCCACAGAAATCAGATCTGTACACATCAGTTTAAATAAAATAGTTTGGTTCACTTTAAGAAATGTTCTGTCAGAGCAGAGGAAGTTAGAAAGTAGCAGAACTTTACTGCTTGATTTAAAGTATAAAAATATGTTTGATTTAACCATGTTTCTCAAACTGTGGTACAAGTACATCCAGTGGTTCTCAGGACCTCTCTGCTCCTCAAAAAGAAAACTAGGTATCAGTTATTTACAAGTTAAAATCCAAGCTAATGAACCATCGTAAGCTGAGCTCTGATCCAAAGCGTGAGCCAAAAGGATTCAAGCAAGTTATGATCCTGACTCCAAACTTAAAACAAAACTCCAGCAGAAAATATTTAACCTCGACTGTGGATGTTCCTGTGGTGTTTTCACGTCTGTATAAATGTTTAAACAGATGAACCTTCAGGCAGCTGGAAACTGGTCCCAAGGAGGAACCGGAGCTGTGGAGATCGATGTAAACATCTGCATCTACAACTTTTAACTTGTCCACAGAAACTCAAGTTTAGAAGTGAAACCAGAAATATTTTATTTTTTCTTCCACACAGACATCAGTTTGTGTCCAAACACAATAACTTTCATGTCTTTGGTCCTGATAACCACAAGAACCTCAGCAGAACCTCAGCCGGGTCTGTGCCATAAGTCAGATGTTTCCATGAGTGAGTGGGTCTGGTTTCAGTTTCATGTTCTGATGGGACGTCTGTGACTCAGAGGCAACCTGCAAACAGTAAAAACAGCTCTTCTTAAATCTCTGCGTGCCTGAACATGAGATCTGTCATGAGACGTGAAAGTTTGAGTTCATCTTAAAGACGTAACCTAAAGTCAGCTGATGGGCAGGACGCAGTTTGAAACTTTAAGAAACAAACCTCACACTGAGCCACCGTGGCGTGGGCGAGACGATGTAGAAGTGAAAATGATGAGTCAGGAGGAGTCAAACCATCGGACCTGAAGCCAAAATAAAACACCGAAATATAAACCAAGAAAAGAGTATTAATGCTGAGATTGGAGGTTTTTTGTTGGTTCTTTTGTAGTTTTTATGTTTAACCTCCTGATATCTCTCCAAGCTGTCTCCAAACGTTCCCGGAGGTTTTCTCATGTCGGGTGTGAGCTGCAGAGAGAAAATCACAATGATTTGGTTGTGTGTGTCTGGAACTTGTGCCAGTTTAGTTTTTGTGGGTGAGAAAGTTTGAGAAATGTGAGAAAACTTTGGGAAAGTTTGGCATCCGATGAAAGTAAACTTGGGACTGATTGGAGACAAAAAGGAGACTGATTTGTGCTCAAACTGAGACACTTTGGGAGTAAACTAGCAGTTAGGGAGCGGGGGTTCTCCATTTGCTTGTGGAACGTAAAGAGGCGAGTTCTCAGACGCTGGAACCTTGAGCAGATCTTCCTCTCAGCCACGGAGCTGCTGGGGTTGTTCGAGCTGTAACTCCTGCAGCTTTCCTCCAGTTATTCCCGCGGTGATCCGGTTCCAGCTCGCCGCTCGCCTGTTCCTCACCTCCTGATCCAATCAGCTCCCAGCTCACCTTCACTCAGGTGTCCCGTCCTGCCGTTAGCTCGTCCTTCAGCTTCCTGTTGCTGCTGAAGTTCTTTCATTTTGTTTGGTTCTCAGGTTCCTCCAGTCAAACATCGAACCACAAATAAACGTAGTAATGATTTAAAGAAATGACTTCTGTTTAGTCAGGAGCAGCACATAAAACTGATCTTATACTAAATAATAAACCTGTTGCTCCTGCATGAAGACTTTATGATCATTTACAGATTAAAACTTGAGTAAATCTGAAACTCTCAGGTTGATCGAAGTCGGTCTAAAGTTTTTATATTTGAGTCAGAAACACTGTTTCTGTTTAATTAATTAATTAATTAATTAATTATTACCTAAGGGCCTGAAGGGAACCCGTTCCCATTAAAGGATCCCGACTCTGGACCCGACCTCCTGTTTCACCTCAGGCTCAGGTTCTGGGCCTGACTCGAGTCGAACCAGAACCAGAACCGAGAGGCGGTGAACTGAGGACGGAGCAGAAACGTCCGCAGGTTCCGTCCTGTTTCAGGACTTTGATGACGCAGAGCAGCGGAGGTGGGAGACGAAGGTTCGGACTTCCTGTCTGATCGAAGACTTTTAGGAACAGAGAAAGATGGAGGTTTGAGTCCAAACACACAAGAGTCCAGTTCCTTCTGAAACACTGAGTTTCCACTAAAATAATCCTTTCAGGTCCTGAAATAGATGCAGTTCCAGCCTGGAGGAGGAGGAGGAGGAGGAGGAGGAGGAAGCAGCACATTTCAGGTATTAGAATTTATTGTCATTAAAGCTGCAGAGAAGAATATTTCAGAGAGGAACAGGAAACAGAATCATCCTGTTAGTTAATCTGAAATGTTCTCAGCTTCTGGTTCGGTTCCTGAAACACGGATGAACACAAAGCAACATCCTGTCCTTCTTTATCCAAATTTTATCTGAGAAATCTTTTTTTTGTTGCTAATTTTAAATGCGTTGTTTTTTATTTATTTTGGTAGTTTTGGAAACATAGTTTTCCTGAAAGTCATCAAATTAGCTTTTGCTTTGTTTGATAATGAAACAGAGTTTACATCATGTCCCTTGAGTGAATAAAGTTCAGATAAAATAATAAACTGTTGGTTGGAGAGAAGAAATAGGTCCTGCTGACCAGCGGAAGGATACGTTCGTGTCGTCGTTCGGTTTAGGAAGCAGAGCCGTTAGATCGTCTCTGTGGGAAACTGAGATCACTCTGACTGCTGCAGGTAGGACAGTGACTGCTCAGAACTGCTCCCCCTACACACACCCTCACACACACACACACACACACACACACACACACATACACACACACTGTTTGGTTTAGGGCTGCAGAGTGAACTGAGTTTAGGTTGAAGGTCAGATTCAGGCTTCAGGAATGAAGGGAAGTCGACACCATGTCCTCATAAGGGTAGAAACACACACCTGTGTGTGTGTGTGTTAGTAAAATATCTCATGAACTCATGAGAAGCTTTATTTTCTACCAAATGTCTCAAACTTCATCTTTTCTCTCAGCCGATGACGGCGGGTGATATGCATTCCGTTTGGGTCCTTGTTTGTTTTTAAAGCTGCTTGATTCTGTTTTTCTGGTTTTAGTCACTTTGAAGCTGCTGGTTTGGGTCCGAGTGCAGCTGAACCGAACTTAAAGTCTGATCTGAACGACGAGAGGCTCTGCTTTTAGGATTATTCTCAGTTTTAATCAGAGTTCGGGGGAAAATTCCTGCTTTAGAAATGAGCGCGTGCTGAAAATCTTCCACGTGAGGCGGGGTTTTTCTGTTCTCACATTCTTCTATTTCAGGTGATGGATGGGACTCTGGTCATCCCCCAGATTTTCCTCATTCTTTACGTTGAAGAGTCACCTGAGCAAGGATTCAGCGCCCCGCTTATAGACGGGGTTTAACCTGCAGTCATGAGCAAAACTCCACGAAATCTGGTCCTGTTCTCTCACAGAGACACCAGAAGGAAGTACGAATAATAATAAACTAATAAAACGGAAAGCATGCAGAAGCGGTTCTTTGGAGAGTAAAGTGTTAAATTCCCCACATTTGTATAATTTAAATACAAAGAATTCTAACCTGGTGCAACAATAAAACAAACCTTTTATGTAAAAATAAACATTTAGCTTGATCGGGTTGGTTTTATAGTAAAACCAGGTGTGGAGAAAACACATGACGAGAAGAAAACTAAAACAAAGAAGGAACGAAAACATCCAAAAATTCCTTGAAATCACAAAAAGCAAAAACAGAACGAGTAAAGAAGTGAAATTCTGAAGAAAAAGCAGAAGTTTTTGAATCTAAAACGGAAATATTTGGACACAGTTAGTTTGGTGTAAACTGAAAACAAAGTTTAAGGAAACCAAATAAAAAAATCAGGATTTAAATGTCACAGTTTGATCCCAAACTCACAGAATCCACTCCGTTCTTCTCTGAATCACAGGAAAATAAGTTTAAACAGAACTTTTTAAAACCAAGGTTACAAAATGCTTTAAAACCAATAAAAACCAAACAACATTAAAAACTATAAAACAATATAAAAGAGGCTCTCAGCGGAGGTGTAATGAAGACAAAAACACTTTAAAAGAAACGGATCTTTATTTGGGATTTAAAGGAAAGTTTTTCCATCCAGACTTCCAGAGGAAAACTCTCTCACTGCGCTGCGACTGTCGGAGGATCCAGAATGTCTCCTAAATGTCTCCTGAGTCACAGAGGCTCTCAGTCTTGTTGCAAAAGTTATAATATTTTAAATATTTGATTTTTCACAGAATTGTCTCAGAGTCTAAAAACCTCCCTGATGATAAACGATAAAGACTAAAACTCCAGGAGGTCGTAAATACGGGGGCTGCTGCCGTGGTGGGAACAGAATAATGGGCAGCCAGCTGTGAACACGAAAACAAGACGGGATTTTTCTGATTCTGAACCCGCCGGTCCTCCTGCTTCCTCAGTTTTCAGTTGTTTTTAAACATTTTATTTGCTCATCATGAAACTAAAACCGCCTGAAATAATTAAAGTTTGTTAAAAGTCAAACATTCAGTCACCAGGTTTTAGATGATTTTAGTAAAAACCTGTAATATTTTGGTTTATATTCTGGTGTAGAGGTTTCTTTGAGCCGACAGGTGTTTATTTGTGGATCTGTGGACTTCAGGAGTTACCGGTCTTACATGTGACCAGTAAACAGAGGGATCATGGGAGTTAAAGTTTAAACACGGGCCACACCGGGTCGAGTCAGACGGTTGAAATGAGTCAGTGGATTGTGGAGGAAGCAGCCTGATGTTGCACCAGATGTGTGGCTTCCTGTTTCTGCACCTGCTCCTCGATAAACGCCACCACAGTTTCAGTCGACGCTGCTCAGACGGATTCACACAACAAGCTGTGCTCAGACGAATAAAAAGCAGAAAAGCTGCCTGAAACGTTTCTGATCCATGAATCCAAAGATCTCACCTGGTCTGTCGGTACACAGAGGTGGTGAGGAGGATTCACTCCAAACTTCAGCTCAGGATCTTTATTTCTAAAGTTATCCTTCTGAACTCGACCCGTGATGCTGCAGTAACTACTCCAGGCCTGCGGGCGGCGCTGTGACCAAATCACCAGAAACAGAAAACGAGACGCCGAGTCCCACCTGACAAACACTAAAACCTGCTGCTTGTTTTTAAACTCGGTAACTCGGAGGTCGGGTCGTAAACCACTCGGTGTCTCTCTGCTGCAGGACTGATGGGTTTCTCCCAGAGGTCAGAGGTCACACACCCAAACCCTCACTGACCTCCGCTGTACCTCAGCTCAGAATCTTCCTTTTAAAAATGTAAAATCTGAAGCGAAGGCTCTTCTTTAACTCCTGCTTCATCCTTCCTGTCTGCGGTTACCATGGTGACCCCGATCTTGGTTCTCCTCACTCTTCTTCTACAGTTTCTACCTCCAAGCTGACATCCTGTTGGGTTGTAGAGAAGAAAGCTGAAGGAGTTTCAGGCTCCGATCAACATTTCTTTATTATTATTTATAATATTCTGCAGATGAAATAAATCTCTTCTTGAGATTTGATGAATCAGAGTCAATCACATCATTTATGTTAATAGGACTCAATAAGTGTCTTTGGGTGATGATTATTTTATTTAAATATAATCAATAAATGTTATATTTGACTCTGATTTCTTCTCTGCTCCTGCAGAAAGCTGCAGCTCCTGTCGGCTTGTTGATCTGATGGAAGGTGGCGCCCCCCTGTGGTCACCCAGCAGATTACACAGCAAAACAAAACTCTCCCAGGCTTTAAAATAAAATCTTTATTTATTATTTCCCGTTTATTTTTTCCATGTAACCAAACAATAATAATAATAATATTAATAATATTAGTAACAATATTTAATTTCATAAATTACACAAAAAAGTGAAAAAATTCTAAAAGTAGCTGAACATTTTGTCACATTCATAATTTCTAAAATTACATCCAGTTTCAAGACTCAGAAACAGTTTATTACATCAAATAAATGAGTTTTAATCTGCTTTTAAACGTGTCTAATGGAGTTAGTGTTCCATGTTGGCCAGAAGGATGTTTTTAAATGGTTTGAGAAGCTGCTGATGCGTTAAGGAAGCTGAAAGCCGCCCCAGAAGGTGTTCTCTTTCCGATATTCACCGTGGATCTGTAAGCTGATGCTCTCTCCGTCCGTCAGTTTGATGATCTTCCCCAGCCACACGGACCCCTCTGCAGGAGCCGGGACCTCCACCAGATTCCTCTGACTCTTCCCCGAGGAGGAGGCGTTCCGGATCAGCGTCACAGATCTGGCCTGGCCGCTCTTCTTGAAGACCACCTGAGCGTAGATGAAGTAGGGCGCCGGAGCGGAGCCGGTTCTGTTGCAGTAGATGGAGTTATTCTTCAGGATGAGGGAGCAGGAGGCGCAGCTCAGATCCTCCACCCACGATCCTTCGTCTAAAGCTGCGGGAAGGAAAGAAAAAAAACCTTAAATCTTCAACATGTTGCTGCAAAAACTGTCAGAATCAAAACTTTATATAAGGATTCACTTTTCATTTAAAAACTAAACTAAACTTAATTCTATTTAACTCTGTAAAACTTTCAACTTCCTCTGGAATACAGGCCAGATCAAACGCCTGAAAGCCTCTGATGGACAGAACCCGGTGGACAGAACCCGGGAGGCCCCTGGAAGCTTAAAGTCAAATATAGATTTATTATTTTTCTTCTTCTTTGGTTTAAAAAGGTAGAAAACCTGAGTTTTCAGACTGAATCCTTCAGTAAAAGTTCTAAAAGAAGCAGAACTTTCTCCTTGAATGAATGCCTATCACCCGCCTCCTCAGATGTAAGACATGTTGGTTTAGTTTGCTGAGGTTGAACAGCTGCGGCAGCCATTTTGAATCTGTTCATCCAGTGATTGCTTCAGGACTTTTGCACAGGGCTTCTGGCTGAAGATAATAAATAAAACTGACGATGATGCAACCGTTGAATACGACTGATTACCAAATGACTAAATGTTATAAAACATTCTTTACTAATCTGTCTTTAACAGAAACTCCTCTTTGTTTGCAGATAATACTTCAGTAACGTTTGATGTTTGATGTTTGTGGAGGAAGCAGCTCATCTTCGCGGCCCACGCCACGCCGCTCCTCAGGTTTGTTGTGGTTTTAGGAACCCACTTCACACAGGAAGGTGGGAGGCGGACTGGAAACATGACAGGGTCGTATTTCACAGAGTCTGAGTGAACGCACTAATTAAAGGTGCTGTGGTGTTTATGCAAATAGTCACTGGAGCTTTAAAACTAAAATGTGGAATAATAAACCACTTTTAATAATGATTTCTTGGGTTATTTCTGATAAAAATGCAGTTTTAAATAAAAGAAATAACTTCTGATCTCACTCTACAACCTTAAAGTTGACTGTTTTTACTGTTAAAGTAATTTATTATTTACGTCATTTAGGAGACGGTTTTCCGGTTTGACAGAGTTTTTCCTGACTGAGTGAAGTTTAGACTTTATTTATTGTTTCATTTCGCCCACTTCCATCCGACCAGCTGTAAGAAGACACGTCCTACGTGTCTCCGGAGGACGTTCAGACGCTCCTTCAAGGACAAATGTGGGAGGCCCCGCAGATTTATTTTTAGATTTGCAACAAAAATGTTACAATTAAAAAAAAAACTAATCTAGGTCTGTGTGTTAAAAGATACTTTGACCTGATTTAAACAGAAAACAGTTTAAAAAACAGCGCTAAAGCAAAACATTTAAACTTTATTTACATTTGTTATGGTTTTATAACTTATATTCTAGTATGTTTCATTATTAATATGTGTAATTTGTGATTATTACTCCTAATATTTGTACATCGGTGATTCGACTGATTTAAGGTGAACCTCAGGGTCGAGTCCTCGGCCCCTTTCTGTTCATTTACACTTTTTTATTTTACTTATTACTTACATTCAACCAGTTCAATGTACGAAGAAGACGTTCCTGTAAACAAACAAACAAACAAGTAAATAAATGCATTTTTTTTCAGTTCTCCTGATATTTAAATTTACAATGACTTTCAGAATTAAAGCAACAAATAAAATGTGTTTGTTACAAAAAACATGCCAAGATCAAAAAAAGGAAAATGTGCACAAGCTGCAAAAAGGAAAGTTAAATAAGTACAATTACTTCAATTATTATGGTGTTAAAAGGCAGGATCAAAATAAAAATAATAATAATGAAACAAAACGTACCTAATGGAGCCACTTTTCCTCTTATCATGGAAGCAAGGACGCCATTCTTTAAAAGACAAAAAAATAAAGTTTTATATATAAAAATACTTCTGTAATTCCAGTGATTACTGAAGTAAAAATACCATCTTATCCTCCTGAACCTACAGATTTAAAAAGTGAAACTTCTTGTTTTTATGGCAGAGAAGAGTTTTAAATAAATCGTTAATCGTTTTATTTTCGGAGGTTAAAGTTTGTCTTTTATTTTATTGTTAGTGTTACGATCCTCTAAGTTTTGGGCTTTTATTGAAATTTGTAATTAAAGCTGTAAATTAGAGCCTGAGGAGAAAAGGTTCAGCTCATGTTTGGGTTTTAGTTCTGAGGCCTGCAGACAGAACCGGGTCCAAATGATGGTGCTGCCCCCTACAGGCCAGAACTGAACATTAGCAGTTCTGGATTTCTGACTAAAACAAAGTTTAATAAAAGTATTTTATTGGATTTATTTATTTTAAAGGAACAATGCACATTAAAGACATGGAGTTAAACTGTAAATGTTTTATTTAAATTGAATCTGTAGTAGTTTAAATTTATCTTGACATCATAACAGACTCAGATTATTATTATAAATAGGAACATCCTGCTCCCGAGTGAAGCAGGAAGAATAGTCCCATGTATTTATTTATCTCTAAGCTGAACTGATATTTATTATTTATTGACATAAAATCCAAAAACTCGTCTGCAGAGACGACTGAACTCATTCAGGTTTGTAGGTTTATTTAGATCATTTTATTTATTTTAACAAATGAACTACTTTAACTAAAGTCTGCAGTGATGTTTGGGAAAAAGGAGATTTTTTTTTAATGTAAATTTATTATTTTTCAGGGGGATTTTGTTACATCTACAGATGAAAACTAGCCGTGTTGGATGTTATGTTATGTTTAATTAACTGAATTTAAATCTGCAAATCTTCTCTAATAATTGTTTATTTTGTAAAGATTTTAATAACAGAGATATATTTTTCTACCCTCATTCGACAGCATTCGACAGTGTTTTAGTTTGGTTATTTTTATTAAACTCAACCATCGTGTTCCAGTTTCCTGTTTTTCACAGAAAAGTAAAAATGGTGAAATAACGGAACAGGAAGGACACTCACGTCTGCCGACTTTGATTTTAATGGGATGAGAAGCGTTGCCATGACGACCAGAGTCAGGGTGAGGACAGCGCACCACACCTGCAGCATCAGGACCTTCAGAGACGGCGGCGGCGGCCCCTCCATCCTGTCAAACAAGAACAAAACCTTGGTTAGTTTCAGTTTCCTGTTTTTGACGCACCTGCCTGACAGAATGCTTATCGCCCACCACCAAAGGCAGGGCGATCATGTTTTTACCCACGTCTCTGTTCGTTTGTCTGCAGGAAAATCCCTGGATGGGTTTTAATGAAACCTGCAGGAAGTAATTAATGTTTATCTACAACTCGGTTCAAGATGGCCGCCACAGCCAGCCAACCTTTACAGGTTTGCATGGACATCCTGACTCCCAGCAGCTTCTCAAAAAACTGATAATCCTGACGCAGCAGGCACTTTTACATCCTGACTGAGGAAGGAAATGGATCAAAAACAGAAGCTAAAAAGAAGCTGAACATGAGCTAAAACAAACTAAAGGCTAGCTAAAAGTAGGAAGCTAAAGCTAGCAAACAGCTGCCTAAAAGCTAAATGCAATAAAAGCCTGGTGAAAGTAGCAATATGCTAGCTAAAAGTATTAAAATGTTAGCTAAAGCTAAGAGTGGCAAACGTTAGCTACAAGCTAAATAAAACATAACAGTAGCTAAAAGCTACTGAGGCAGCAGCTGAAGCAGATTTCAGAGAAAAACCGAAAAGATCTTCGTGTATTTCTACAGGAAACTGTTTATAAACCAAAGTCAACATTTTGAAAAGTAAAAGAGTCATAAAAAGTAAAAGTCACAGCAGCCGAATGTTCTGATGTTTAAACAGCTAAAACAGCACAAAGTCAGCCAAAGGAGTTTGGCTGCAAAAAATAAACAGGAAAATAAAAAAACAAACAAACAAGAAATTAGGGGAGGGAATGTGTTCAGAAAATAAATGTTTCTGAAAATTAACTTTCCCCAGAAGAGCCACTTGTATAAAAGCCCATCTGACCCCTGACCCCTCCACCTGACTCTCACCCCTCGCAGAGCCCAGTTTTAAGGATGAATGCAACAAAAAAGGCCCAGTTTGGAGAACAACCCCTCTCACCCCTCTTACAGGCTGTTTAACATCCTGCTGGAGGGGGGAATCAAACCACCGGCTTCATTCCTCAGACCGTGAGGCTCATTAACCTCCAGTCAGAGACGTGTCCTGTGAATAAATGACTGCTTACAGACACTGTACTCTCAGCCTGACTCACTCAGCTAAAAATACTCCTGACTCTAACTCAGCAAGTAGCCCAGAACGCCCACAGAAACTGGTATGAGACGCGTTTTACACAGAAGGCAGTGCATTGTGGGTAAACCTACCCAGAGCTCCGCTGCTTCTCTGGGATTTCACCTCAGTGGGAGTTTTCTGTCCTGCACGCAGAGAGCAATAATGTCGGTGGTCTAGATTTGTATTCACGCTGACGTGAAGTGAAACTAATCAGTGTTTGTTGAAAGGTCACTGACCCTGAACTGAACGAACCGGCTGTCAGTCAAACTCCAAACGTTTTAAAAAGTGTTACAACAACAACGTGTTGGAAGTTTCCCACCACGTGCTTGGTGCACTGAATGCACCACGCTGCTTTACAGTCCAGAGGAAATGATGCACGGGTCATTCAGATCAGGAAGTCTTTTTATTTACTGAAACATTTTGATTTAATGTTAGAGTGAGGCTGCAATGAACTGGATGAACATTTACAGCTGATTTCCTTTAGGAGTCAGCTGCATTAAAGATGGCCGCCACAACCAATCGACCTTAGCAAACACAAACATGGACGTAACTCAGTCAGTTTTACATAAAAAGAGCTCAAATTTGGTGTGGTAGTAGCTGAGAGTCACCCCACGATATATTCTGAAAGAAACATTTGAACCATTTCCTCTTAGGAGTCGTAACCTCCAACCAGGTCAAACCTGCAACCTGGTAAAACCTCCAACCTGGTAAAACCTCCAACCTGGTAAAACCTACAACCAGGTAAAAACCTCCAACCTGGTAAAACCTCCAACCTGGTAAAACCTCCAACCTGGTAA
>NC_051445.1:960659-962029 GCF_001649575.2 Kryptolebias marmoratus
AACCTCCAACCAGGTAAAAACTTCCAACCAGGTAAAACCTCCACTTCATTGGTTGGAAGTCATTATTAACTTCTAACCAATGAATAATCTGCTTCTGATCTTCAAAGCTGGAACTGAATGAAATCTGCTGCGTTTCTGCAGTTTTCTGCACAGAAACCCTGAGATCAACACGAGTTCTGGAAGAGCTTCCATCAGTTTGGATCCTCAGCCTGAAGCTCAGACGGACCTGGGATTAAAGGAGGTCCAGGTGATCCCAGGAGATCCCAGGTGATCCCTCATGAGAGAGGGAATAACTGAATCTGGACTTACCTGAATCTGCTGTGAGCCGCTGCAGCCTCAACATCTGAGCTCATCTGCTGCTCCTCTGTCAGAGACATGCCGGCCTCTCAGGTCTCTCAGGTCTTTCAGGTCTCTCTGGGCTCTCAGGTCTCTCTGGGCTCTCTGAGACTCAGGTCTCTCTGGGCTCTCTGGGCTCTTAGGTCTCTCTGGAACTCAGGTCTCTCTGGGACTCAGGTCTCTCTGGGCTCTCTGGGCTCTCTGGGCTTTCCCTTTTGCACCAGCGTACAGCAGATGAGATGAAAGTTTCTCTTTTTTTCAGAGAGAGTTGTGGTTTTAAAGAAGGAGGAGGAGGAGGAGGCTGTTGTGGTGCAGGTGGTTGGGTTGTCTCACTCGTCTGCTTGTTGACTTCAGGAAACTGAAGGGAAAGTTTTAAGAATGAGGTTTAAAGACCGACTAAAATATTTATTAGCAGCCGGGTCATAAGTAGTAAAATGAGCTGTGACTCTCTGCGGCGGGTCGGTGACACGATGGAAACTGAGTCCGCTCACTGACACGTTCGTGTTTGTTGTGGGCGACTTGTGAATTCCCACGTTTATAGGTCAATGTGCAACAAACAAACACAGCAGGGAAATTTTTTTTGCACCTATGACTTAATGTTAACTGATCTGACACCCGATAAGGAAACACACCCGACTCTGACTTTTACTGAGTCAGAACCAGAACAGGGCGAGCAGAAGGTCAGTATGAAGGAGATCACAGCTGAGCTTTTATTCTGAAAACAAATCATTAGAAACTAGAATTCATCCTTTGTAGCTGTGTGATAAGTTAAAACTTTCTCTTCGTTTTGTTTCTTTGAAACTTGCAAATTTCTTTTATTCAACACAAACATTCTGTAGCTGCTGAGCTGAACCAAAAGATCCGAGAAAACAGCCGTGATCCCAGTTTCCAGCAGGAAGTTCCTGAACTTCCTGTCTGTTCTTCATGTCCAAACGTCTGCAGCTCTTCATGTCCAAACGTCTGCAGCTCTTCATGTCCAAACGTCTCCAGCTCTTCATGTCCAAACGTCTCCAGCTCTTCATGTCCAAACGTCT
>NC_051445.1:962755-997918 GCF_001649575.2 Kryptolebias marmoratus
GGGGGGGGGGGGGGGGGGTTAGGCTGAAGCAGCTCAGAGACACGACGGTGCATTTATCAGTCATTAAAAGAGTTAAAATCTGTTCTCTGACCCGCAGGGAGGATAAAACTGATGAAATGTGTCCAAACCTACAAGTTCCCGTTCAGAAGTCTAAATCTTTTGAAAAGTGATGTCTGTTTGTTTACGTCTGCCTGAAACGGTTTGGTTGAAGCTGTTTTTGTGGCTTCTGTTCTCAGACAGAAACCTTTGGGTTGTGAATCTGTGTGCATTTTGCAGAGTTGTGTACGTAAATGAGCCATGTGGTTGTTTTACTGTTGGTGTTGTTGTGTCAACGCAACATATAAAACTGTCTGTTATTATTCAGATGTAGAAGATTGTTAAGATATGAAAACCAACAGGAAACTTCCAGCCTGCAGAGGACAGCCCTCCGTCTCCTAACAGACGATTTATTGTTGTTTCTAACCCTGATCTGAGCTGTGAGGAAAGGTCAGAACTTTCACTGAAGGTATTGGAGATAAAAAGCTTTTGGTTTTGGTAAATGATGCGTGACCAACCAACCAACCAACCAAACAAACAAACAAACAACAAAAATCTTTTCATTTCTGTTTCTGGAGGAGAGGGAAACTGAAAGTTGTCATGATGACTAAACACTGATAAATCAGCAACCTTCAAATAAACTTTAAAGCTTATTTTTGCCTTAAAATGCAGAAGTTGTTCCTTTTTATAAGAAACGTTGTTATGCTGCCAACTAGTTGTTTAATTGTGAACATTTTAGAGCTTGCATTTAGTTTGAACATCAAACTTGATTAAACTGCAGAAGTAAAAGTCCATTTTCACAGCATGCACGTTGCATGCATGAGTGCTTCACATCAGACCACAGCCACGTTTCAGGGTTTATTTATTAGTTTCTTTAAAGCAGAAGCTGATTGGATCGATCCTGAGAGGAAGAGTGGTTTTAAACAGGCGGAGATGAAGAGGAAGACACGAGGAGGAGAATTCTTGATAAAAACAGAAGTGAAAGCTGCAGAGAAAGAGGTGTTGGTTTCAGGGTCCGTGGGACGTCCCCACGCTGCCAGAACGTCTTCTTCTGGATCGTGAAAAGCTTTTTCCTGTTTTTTTCACTTTCACACACACAGACACACACTTGGACAAACAGAAACCCACACATGCAACATGAAAAACAAGACGTGTTGGCTGTGCGGTGCTGTCCCCCGTCCTCTGCATCCTACCTGTGAGAAGAAAGCGTTTGATGAACCTGCAGCTAGTTCTGCTAAATTTCCCAATAAACTCAATTTGAAAGTCAAATATGGCCGAAGACTCACTCAGATCTGGTTTTAGGACACCAGAGAACCAAACTTCCACTGTTCTGAACACACAACAGAAGTTATTATGCAGAAATATGAATACATCTCATGTTACCTGTAGGCTGTTTAATGTCAGAAATGGTTTTATATTAATATGGATCAAGTTTAGTTTGTTAAAAGATGATTAACTTTAAATTCTGCTTCAGTTTAGTTTTTGCAGTTTGGGATCTGGTCTGCAGTAATGAGGTTGTTGCTCCGGTCTGTCGTCATGAAGAAGGAGCTGAGCGGAGAGGTAAAACTCTGGATTTACAGGTGTGTTTGTGATCCGACCCTCACCTGCGGCCATGACAGGAGGACCGAGACCGAATGACCCAGATTCTGGATCCAAGAGGCTGAAATCAGCTTCCTGCTTAAGGTGCCCAGAAAATCAACTAAAAATCAGAAACGAAGTATGAAACAAATATAAAGAAACTGTACAGAGGGGTTTGATGGGAGCAGGTATTTCACTGGAATTCCCTGGGTTTTTGGTGGGGGTTTGCAGGCAGGTAATCCCCCAGAAATATGATTTTCTGTCTTTAACAGCTGCTGCAGCGCCGCTTCTCAGGACCGAAAGTTCCAGCAGAAAAAAGTGGAAATGTTTTATTTATACTCACTTTTGGTTGCCTTTATTCTACACTGCAGCAAAACAGACATGTTTCAATCTTTACTCTAAATCTGTTATAAAAGCCACATAAAACAGTTTTCCTGAGGCAAACTTTATTGACTTGTTTCGCTGCTGCACAGGAAAGATGTAGAGTAAACGTTTTATCATTTAAAAGATCCAAATGGCTCCAAAAGCATCCTGTAAAAAATGAAAGGAGTACTGTCGTTTCATTCAGGATGGACAAACAGTAACATGAGCTGGGATCTGTAAAAACTCACCTCTGGGTTTGGAACTAGTGACAAAACTCTGGAAACCAAAACAAAAACATTTCAGTAAAAAAAAAAAGAAATTTTAACATTTTAGTCAATCTTCTCAGCAACAAACCTTTTTCCTGAGCTAGTCTGACGCTCTCCTTCAGGTTACGGCAGGCCGAGTTTTTAAAAAACGTCGTCATGACGTTGGAGTTGACGTCTTTCTGTCGAGCTTTAAAGAGCAGCAGGTTTTAATGAGGGTTGACTTTCACAACAATGTGTACAAAAACAGCTGAAATGGAAACACGACACCTGACCTGTCTGATTATCTGACTTCAATGAGCCACGCAGATATTTCTTTTAGTGTTTTAAAGGTTTCTATAAGTAGTTCAGTGAAGTTGGGCCTTCCAGTCAGTTAAACATGTAAAACAGCATTTCTAGAATCAGTTTCTCTGTATTAACGAGAAACAAGCAGAGATTTTGAAGATGGCACAATGTCAGATAAAAAGAGAAACACCAAATGCAAAAAAAAAACCCCTTCTAAAAGTAGCTTTTTTAGCAAACGTCAGTGAGGAAGTGTTTCAGTGAGGTCCGGGGGTTGGAGTGAGGTGAGGAGAGTTCAGTAACTGTGTCCAGGATTAAAACCTGTGTCTTACCATACAGCATGTATCTGTTGAGCGAGTCCTCGGAGTCGGTCTCTCTCAGAGGTGGCTCCACTTCCTGGAAGATGATGCAGTCGGAGCAGGCGGCCCACGTGCCGCTCCAGAGCAGGTTTCTGCGCTGCGGCCTTCCTGGAATAAACCCACAGATGAGACACAGACGAGGAGCCTGCAGGTGGATCTACCTGAACGTTTGTGCAGAATCTGAGTCCAGCATTGAAGGGAATTCAACACATAAACAGTTAAAACAGTTGGTTTGTTTATGGGATGGCAGACACCTTCAAATACAATCATGAGAGACTGATTGAGAAACTGTTTAATCAAACACTCGTGGACAGAAGATGGAACCAGCATTGACGTTCCCCCGTGGAACCGACTCGTTTTGTCAGGTTAACGTTACTGCGACACAAACCGCCTGTTTCTGGGTTTAAAACAGAGTAAACGGCAGAAATCCTCCACATATTAGAGCATCTGGGTTGTTTGAGAAGATAATCCTCTGTTTACCAAGTTTAACAATCAATCTACTGATCTGTAAATTGTTATCTAATCACAACTTTTTGCTTCTGAAGCAGTTTGAAAACCTCAGCAGCTTATCGTCTGTGAGCAAGATAATGGTGCTTTACCTGTAAAATAAACATGTAACGTAAAACTGCAGAAATTACATTTTGCATTTCCTAATTTTCCTCGAAGGAATGCATATCGCCCGCCAAGTTTTAAACAATGTCCTGCTTGATGTGTTAGTTCTCAGAGTGTGTGATGGGATGACTCTCAGCTACTCAGCTAACCCTAACCCTACTTCAGCATCCCATGATTGGCTGCCTTGATGGGAGGTAAATATTTTTCTGCTGTAATCCTGAAATCGAAGCTTCTTCTCGGAGTGTGAAAGCTAAGCTAAGATGCCGGAGCAGCAGTGTGGGGGAACTGAAAGCATCTGGTCTGTTTCCTCCTCAGGGTTTACCCTCATCCCTCACACATCTGCCCCATTCATGAAACGGACGGAAGCTGCAGGAAGTTGTTGCTTCCACCGTCGGAGTCAGTTTATTTTCTGAGGCGACTGAACAAACAAACTGTTCGGTTTGGGTTTCCTGAGGCAGATCAAAAAAAACGAGCGGAGGATGAAGTGAATCATCGTTTTCAGACTTTTAGACGAACTCCTGCTTCATTCAGCTACGTTCTGCTGAAGCAGACGGTCAGAATTTAAACATAAAATATAGATTCAGAAACGCCTCGAGTCTGATTCATTGTCCTCTTCAGACACGACTCTAAGGCTGAGGACAAGTAGGACAAGGATGAGACAGACAGTCTGTCCTCACAGTACCTGTCGTCCTCCTGTCTGTCTGTCTCTGACAGGTACAGTAGAGGACAGTCTGTCCTCACGGTACCTGTTGTCCTCCTGTCTGTCTCCGTCTGACAGGTACAGTAGAGGACAGTCTGTCTGTCTCTTTCTGTCGCTGCCATCATCTGTCTGTAATTTAATTCTTGCTCCCTCTAAAGAAAAATAGATTTTTTTTACACCGTAAAGAAATAAAAGTTTTACTGATATCTGCAGGACGGGTTTTTGTTTGGAACCAAGAACACAAATAAAGTAGATAAAACGTTACAAAGTCAAGTAAAGGACTAAAACTGCAGCCCCAGGAGACTAAATGTGCAGCTGGAGACGTTTGTCCATATTTTGGGATTACCCTCCAGCAGAAGGTCCTCACTCCCTGGCTGGATGTGATACGTCCAGATCTGCTTCAGGCAGTTGTCTCCCCTAAAAAAAAAAAGTTGAAAATTTAAATGAAGCTGCCCTATAAATAAAACCAAAACCAAAATCGAACTTTCATTTTTGAATCATACAACTTTTGGTTTTTAATTCTTACTTCCTCTTTTCTTTTATCTGTTTATGATCTGAGGGTTGTTTTTCTCCTTTATGTTTCTGCTCAGCACCACAGATTTTAAAGCTCTAAGTTAGATTTTTATCTCATTGCCTCAAACTTTAAAAAACATCCTGATGGTTTGTTCCATTAAATCAGAGAGAATCCGACTGGATGCTGAGGGACGAGCTGTGGTGTTGGATGAGGACATCTGGAGGGGACGAGGAGGAGGTTAGACTGAGACAGGACATGTGTGAAGACAGCAGGGCATGTGTGAGGACAGCAGGATATGTATGTGAACAGCAGGAAATGTATGGAGACAGCAGGACATGTGTGAGGACAGCAGGATGTGTGGAGACAACAGAGAACAGGTGGAGGAGAGTCTGGAGAGGTGGAGGGATGAAGACAGAGTACCTGTGTGTGAATCAGAGGGAGGCAGGTGGAACAGAGAGGCTACAAGGTCAGAGGTCACAGAGGAGCAGGACTTCATCTGTCCAGGAGGACGGGGACTGAGGTGAAGAGGTGAAGAAGAGAGTCCAGGCAGGACGGACAAAAGCATCAGGAGTGAGCAAAGGTCAAAGGTCAAAGGAAAGGTTTCCAGACAGTGGTGAGAGCAGCCATGTTGTCTGGTTTGGAGACAGAACATGAAGTGTCAGAGCTGAAGACGTTGAGGTTCTCCTCAGGAGGGACGAGGACGGACAGGATTAGGAATGAGGACATCAGAGGTCCAGCACAGGTTGAAGGACTGGGAGATAAAGACTGAGACGGTTTGGACATGTCCAGAGGAGGGACAGAAGGATGTTAGAGACAAAGAGGACATGGAGGACAGAGGACACAGAGGACAGAGTTAGATGGAGGAGGACGACCCCCTGAAGAGGAAACAGCTGAGAGAAGACATCAGAGAGCTTCAGTAGTTTCACTGAATGACTTCTGTGGGTTTATTGTGAAAACAGAAGTAAAATAATTTTCTTTTCCTGTTTACAGTTTCTTCAGTTTGGGTTTTGGACTCAACCTGTTTCTACATATTTTAAACATTTTAAACCTTCGGCTCGTTCAGCTGATGACTGCTGGGACTTTTGGTTTCTGTAACTTTTATACTTTTCAAAATATTTAACTTTATTCACAAATAATTTTCTCATAGAAATAAAGTTCCTTCACTAACACGGCTCTCTTTAAAATCTAGAATATTTGCTTTATTTTTGTTTTCTTATGATACGTTTAGTTTTTAACTATATTATTTTGATAAGTTTGGCTTTTTGCTAAACTCTAGGTAATTTTAGCTACTGTTGTTCCTCTCCTCCGTTTTCCTTTTAGCTGCTGTTCTGCTGCTTTTAGCTTATGTTTGGCTGCTTTTAGCTTGTGTTTAGCTCATTTTAGCCTCAGTGTTCATGTTGCATTTATTGATTTCTTGGAGGATTGTGGGTAATCGTGTGGATCTGCCTCCTCACATGCGCATGTGTCCAGTCAGGACCAGAGTGTCGTTGGCTGCGTCCTCGATGGTGAAGACAACGCTGTCCAACGCTTTGAACTTGTGGATGTCAGCGTCTCTGCGGCTGACAGCTGCCTGGAAGTGCCATCTTCCCAGATACTAAAAAAGGACACAAAGAAAGAGGCGGACGTGTGACAGCGTGGGGTCGCCACATTTATATAAGAACGGAAATCAATACAAGATAGAAGCCCACACCTTGCAGCAAAGACCACTTACGGAAATAACAGAGGAGGTGGAAAAATATCAGCGAGCGTCACATTTAAATACATTTAACCGAAGTGTGACAAACCAATCATCACCAATCATCCTGATTATTCTCGTCTCCTTTTTAAAATAATGGTTCTCACCTGCTGCCAGTTGTCAGAGTTCACAAGCAGCTGCTCAGGGTTACTGCAGGGAACCATCAGCTGATGTAAAAACGTATAAAAATACAGGAAATAGGACCAGGCTTCGGCCAGCATGACTGCAGCTTCAGTTAATAAACCGTGAGAAATCCCAGAGATCCTGTCTGACTCAGAAACGTTCCCGTTGTTTAATAAAGTGTGGGTGGAGGTCAATTATTAACTCCTGGACTGAGGCTGCTGATCAGTAAAGAAAAGACTGATTTAGAGTTTTTACAGGTTTCTGTGTCAAATCGGAGGTTTGATTTCTGATAAAATGAGTGTTTGTGTGGGTGGAGGTTCTGAAAGTTCAGGTGAAAACACTGAACCGCCTTCAGGTCGGAGGTCGGGTTTGTTAAAACCTCTTCAAGTCATCAGTTGTTAATTAGACAAACTCCCTGCTTCATTTGATGAATTTAACTTCCAATCAGAGGCACTTTAAAGTCAGGAGATTATTAGGATTTGGCTTTTAGTGTCACACTCTGTCAACAACCAGCTCGTCTGCTGGGAATCATTAACTCCGATGTTTTCATCATCAGGACTTCAGGATCCAAACTACAGAAACAGGAAAAAAAACCCAAACTCACATTTTGGATTTATTTTTTTTAGAGAACTTACACTCATCAAACTTTCCAGTTCGATGCAGTTTTTAAATATCGTTCGTAGTGTTTTATGTAAGTTTTGGTTTTTAAATTAGATGACAGGTCGTTGAGTTTTTTCTGATTTATGGGGCGATAAATAAAAACCCCTTCTGTACGAACCTCCCTGAGGAAAATGTCAACACGTGTTTGTTCAGCGATGATGAATTCACTTTTTACTGGATAATACCTGATTTAAATATCTAAACATGCAAATTTTAAATAAACCTAATAACCCATACATGTTTCTACTGATTAAAAATGAAATGAATATATTGAATTTCAGGCCTGGTGTACCATCGGGAAATAAAAAGCAGGTTGTTTAACTCTGACTTTCTCTCCACAAGATGGAGACAAACAAGCTGACGGATGAAGGCGACTCGGGTCGAGGAAGTTCTGTTTTTAGTAGCGTCTGAGCTCGAGGTTACTCATTAAGTTATGAACCGAATGTCAGGAAATGTCAAACACGAAACAAGGGATTATATTCTGGTGCTGATCCGGTCAAAGGTCACAGATCAGCCCGTCCTCTAGCTCTGCCTCATGGGTCGAGGGTGATTGCTGTTGATTTCAAGCCTCATGGGGTCAAAGGTCACAGGGGAAATGGATGAAACGTTGGGGTTGAAACAAAAAAAAAAGCAGATTAAATTCTGGCGCTGATCCAGATTATGATCCGGGTCACGCTGTGGCCTCGAGTGAAATAATAAACATGTTTTATCTGTTTAAAATCGAAGGTAAATGTGTTTTATTATTTCTACCTGCTGCTAACATTCAGTTTATCCAAAGACGTGAGGATTTTACTGGATTTAAAGTTAAAAAACAAAGTTGTTTGTGAAATTTTACAGCAAAACAAGTTATTTTACCTTCCTCTGGGTTAAATGCTTCATAGTTCACATACAACAGAAAGAAACGTCTGAGTTTTAATTGTTTAATCATTATGTTTTTGACAAACTAATCTCATGAGTACACAGGATGGCAGCTTACTGAACAAACCCAGTGGGAAAAATGTAAAAGAAGGATCCAAACTGCAGAAAATGTGAACTATTGCTAGAATTTTCCAGACTTTTTCTCCAGAATCAGACAAGAAAAGCTAAATGTCGTCACAGAGATGGCTCCGTTCTCCTGATAAACATTTCTGCCAAGACATGAAAACTAAAAGTTGTTATTTGTGCAGCTGTTTTAACAGATTGTGTTTATTGTTCCCCTCCCTCTGTCAGGTAAGCCCAGGTGTTGCCCAGCAGCTCCATGAATCCACCTAGGACTCCCCCTTCAGCACGGACACCAGCTCCCCGCTCTCCTTCAGCTCCTTGATTATGTCCAAGCCCCCGATCATCTCCCCTTTCACGTACAGCTGGGGGTACGTGGGCCAGTTGGAGTAAGTCTTGAGCCCCTGACGCACCTCTTCATCCTGCAGGATGTCAAAGGTGTCATAGTCCAGCCCGGTCTCGTTCAGGATCTCCAGGGTCTGCCTGCTGTAGCCACACCTGGCGGCCTCCTTGTTGCCCTTCATGAAGAGCATGACCGGACTCTGGTTGATGATGGTCTTCAGGCGGTGCTCCAGGGTCACGGCCTTGGGGCAGGTGTTCTCCAGCTCCCCGGAGGCAGCCAGCTCCTTCACGATGTCCAGGCCGCCCACCAGCTCCCCGTTCACGTACAGCTGGGGGTAGGTGGGCCACTTGGAGAAGGTCTTCAGCCCCTGTCGGACCTCCTCGTCTGACAGGATGTCGAAGCTGCTGAACTGGATGTTGTGCTCCTTCAGCAGCGCCACGATCTGCCTGCTGAAGCCGCAGCGGGGCTCCTGCGGGGAGCCCTTCATGAACAGCATGCAGGGCCCCGCGTTGATCAGCTTCTTCAGCCGCTGGTTCAGGTCGGCCCCCCCGGCGGCCCCCCCGTGCTCCGGACTCCCGGACACCGCCAGGCGCTGGACCTTCTTGGTCAGCTCCGCAGCGTGCGCCCCGTCCAGGCGGTCCACCTTCTCCCCTGCCTTGAAGAAGAGGAAAGTTGGCACCGAGGAGATCTCATACTTCTCCGACACCTCCGGGACGGACTCCGCTTCCAGCCGGACGAACGTGGTGCGCGCGCGCTCTTTGGCCAGCTCGGCCATCACGTCGTTCATCTGCCCGCACTGAGGAGCCCATTCCGCCTGGAAGTGCACCACGGTCAGGTTCTTCCCGGCTCTGGAGAGGAACTCTTCAAACTGCTGTTGGCTCGTCGCCTCCACGAAATTCGCCATCTTTTCTTCTCGTTGCAGATGCGCTTCCGCTGCCGCCGTGACGTCACTTCCGTGTAGCCTGGTAGCTTCTAGCAAGTACCGGAGCTAAACCTACCGGGAAGTGGCGAAGTGTCGGATGATCAGAACCAGCTGTGTGATCTGGACAAGTTGAACAGATAGTGTGATTTGAGAGGTAAGCGTTTAAGAACACAACCTTCTTATTATTTTTAATAAACAAACTTCCTGTTTTCTGTCTTACGCTTAGCATGTTTTAGCATTAGCTTCTTTAGCGTTAGCTTAGCCGTCCGAATAGTTAGCTTTTCAAACTCAGCTGGATTTCCAGTTTTATTAAGTCTAATTTCTTATAACTACCCACTGATAAATATGAGGTTAATTATGTTTGTTCTGTGAGGGATAGAAAACTGTTAAAAGTACAAGGAGGGTAATGTTAAAACCCCTAAAGTTGATGAAGCGGCGTCGTCAACCCATGTGTTAGTAAACAGCTGGTTACTTAAATAATTAACTAATTAACTGTTCTGTCTTAATTAAATTTGCTGCACGGTTAATTTAGTTAAAACACGAACAGTATTCAGTTTACAGAACTGAGCTGTTTTACGTAAAATTATTGATATTTTTTGATTGATTAGCCTCCTGACTTCTGTAAGTTGGCACACACTGCTTCATTTGTCAGATTTATTTACATACCCTGTTTAAAAACAACTAAAGTCAGCACAAATGCTTTACAGTCAAACCAAACAACAAGACTAAAATCCTTTAAAAAAATAGATTATTACTGTAATAAAAATGTTAGCTATTTGTTATCTTTTGATACCAGCAGCTATTTAAAGCTGAGAGTTCAGAGGGTTCATCCAGCCTCCTCCTCTCTGAGGGGATCTGATTAAATTGAAAGTGTTCATTTTGTTTTTGTGAATGCAGGAACACCATGGAAGAACAAGCTTCTGACATAGAAGTGACAGTGAAAACACTAGACTCTCAGAGCAGAACCTACACTGTTGGTTCCCAGGTGAATCCAAACTTCCTGCTTCACATTTTGGGAGGTAAACGTCACGTTTTCTGCCAGTCTTTCTTGCTGTAACTCATCTCTGTTGTGTGATTTTTGTAGCTGACAGTGAAAGAGTTCAAAGAGCACATTGCCCCCTCAGTGGGCATCCCCGTGGATAAACAAAGGCTCATCTATCAAGGTCGAGTGCTGCAGGATGAAAGAACACTGGCAGACTACAGTAAGTCAGCGTACCTGAGTTTATTCTCATTATATTACTTAAAGTTTCAATAAAGAACTTGTCATGTGTTTGGCATTAGATAAAAATAACTTAAGTGGTTGGTGACAGCTGATTTAGGTTTGCTGTTTTCTTTAAATGAAAGTATTTTGCTGAACTTTGTTTTGCTGCTATGGTTGAATACTCCTGTTAAAGAAATATCAACTTTATTGTGTTGTAAAGCTGCTATAAGAAGGTAATTAATCAATAAACCAGCAGTAAATTCAGCAGCTGGTTTCTGGTTTTAATCAGTGATAACTTGTACATTTGAATAAAAATGGCAACGTTTTGATGCGTTCAGTTTCTCTGGTGTAATACTTTGCCTCCGTTCTCACCTGTGTGTTTCTTTTTGCAGATGTGGGTGGAAAGGTGATCCACCTTGTGGAGAGGGCCCCGCCTCCACCTTCCCAGCCCAGCTCGGGGTCAGGAGGCACCTCGACGGACAGCGGGCCGTCCTCGTCATCCCCGGGAACGTCACAAGCACCGCATGATCGCAACGCTAACAGCTACGTGATGCTCGGAACATTCAACCTCCCTGTAAACATCATGGACCCCCAGCAGATACAGGTACATCTGTGTCTGCGATTTACTGAGAGTTAGCCGGAGCATTAAAGGGGCATTCCACCAATTGCGTCCAAAAACAACCTACAATCTACTCTTCTTTCAGTCATCCATTAAATACTCACACATTTACTTTAGATTTTCATTTTGAAGATCAAAAGTCTGTAAAATGTCACAACATTAGTACAAGTTGTTTGTGTTTCTAGGACCTTTTAGCAGATTTACTTAACATGTGGCAGATGTTATTTATGGATGTTTTCGTCTCAGCGGATCTCATTTTTCAGGCAGTTTTCTCAAAGAGAAATCCACAACTTTACGACTTATCTCCATTATAAAACAAGAAACATTAATGGTTTATGTAGAGCCGGATAAATCATCCTCTGGTTTTTAGTCTTTGACATGTTGGCTCATTCAGTTTGTTTGTTCTCAGATGTCTGTTTAATCTGTGATGTTGTTCTGATTCAGATGACGGTCCAGCAGATGGTGTCAGGAATGGGAGACAACACCAGGAATGCCAGAGTGACGACCAGCACCGGGGTACGAGCCAAACCCTGTGAGTTTTACCCAACCTGGCATTGTGGCTGTGTTTTCACTGTTGCTGCTGTTGTTTCAGAGCAACGGGTCTGTGAATGTGCACATTGACATGGACCAGCCGGTTCAGAGCGAGCCCAGACTGAGGCTGGTGTTGGCTGAGAACCTCCTTCGAGATGTTAACGATGTCATCAACAGGATGGAGGTCAGAGTTCAGCCTTCCGGTGATCCAGGCTGCAGAGACATCCTCTCCTCATCGCTGCTGATTGTTTCTGTTTTCAGGGTCGGACGAGTGAATCGGCCACTCAGACGGAGACGGCCTCTGCTGCTGCTCCTCCTCCTCCCTCATCTTCATCCACCACCTCCACTCCGTCTCCATCAGCCCAGCCCATGGACACCTCCCCACCTCCAACCACTCCCCCGCCTCCGCCTTCTTCTTCTGCTCAGTCTGAGGGACCGACTCCACAACCAGGACCCAAGTGAGACAAACTCCATTCAGTCCTGCAGAGCCTCAAACGTCTTCTTTATAGATTAGAGATCAGTTGATTAATAACCTCAAACTGCCTCATTTGAACTGCTGTGGGTGTATTTTCTGTCTGTTGATTGTCTGCCTTTTTTATTCCCTTCCTCCTGCAGCCATCCCAGTCCGGCTGAGCTGGCAGAGATGTTGTCTGAGCTGCGGCGAGTCGAGGAGAGACTGCAGCCGTTCATTCAGAGAGCTCACACCATTCTGGAGACGGCCACCACAGCTGAATACAACAACAACACAGTAGGACTCCTAATAATCATCAGAAATGTGTCTGAAATAAATGTTATAGTTTTAAAATCAGGACAGATGTCAGTGAGAGTTTTTCATGTAGGACCTAAAGTCATTATTACAAAGTCATAGTCTTTTAGGTTATTTACTTGTTTAGATTAATAAAAGCTTGGCTTACTGCTGTTTAGATGCTCCGGATGACTTGGTTGTTTGTCTTATTTTTATTTTTTACCATAGTTTATTGTGTTTACAGGTCACCAATCAAACAGTGAATCCCTGAAGTTAAATTCCCTCCATCAGTTACACTTGGGCTTTACTTCCAAGTAGTTTTGTTTTCTAGTTTTTCTGCAGACAGAAGGAGTGTATTCACACACCTCACGGCTTATTGTCTTCAGGTTTTAATCAACCAATCCTTGTTTTTTATTATTACTATTATTAACTACAAGCCAGGCATAAATTACAAAAACAGATACAGAAAACGTATCTGAGGGAGCAGATTAGCTCTACACTGAGAGTTTTTATCACTCAATGACTTTATTTGTTGGACTTTTTTGGCTCTTTGACAGCCTTCTCTGACAGATCATAAATCATTACAATATATCAGTGATTATAAACTATACATCTATTTAATCAGTTGTATTCAAAATGTTTTAAAGGGAAAATAATTATGTTTATTATTTTTCAAATTTGTTCTAAAATTGGCAGATTTTCTAGCAAACAAAATAACATAAACCTT
The DNA here is from genome assembly GCF_001649575.2 of Kryptolebias marmoratus. Lineage (NCBI taxonomy): Eukaryota > Metazoa > Chordata > Actinopteri > Cyprinodontiformes > Rivulidae > Kryptolebias > Kryptolebias marmoratus. Next base: position 976,047 of record NC_051445.1, read on the forward strand.
TTGTAAAAATGTTATTGAAGCCTTTTTGTTTTTGAATGTTTTCCTTTTTAACCTGAAGTAGCCTAAAGCTAATATCTGGGCTGAGACTGTTGGCAACAAATACCAAACAGCATTAACAAAGAAATTTGTCTCCAGACTTTTGGGAGGTTTCTCTTTGTGTGACTTGCAGGAATTTTGAACGCAGCAGGAAAAAAATTAAAATCACCGCAGGCGTCTGGAACGTGTCTCAGACTCACATCAGTTTAGTTTCTGAGGGTCAGAAAGGGAGAGGAACGACTTCAGGAGGGTTTGGTAACCTGTGAGAATAAACTGATCAAACTGAGAGAAACTGATCTGCCTGATGTTCAAACGACAGAATTTATTTGCAGTTTACAGACAGACACAAACGGGTCATAAGAAACTAATTCAGTGAAAATTTGTGTTTATATTTTGTTTTATCCAGCAGGTCATCAGGAGCCTCAGCCTCGGGAGGCGTCAGTTTAAAAAAACAACTTTAGGACCAAAACGTTGTGTAGAATAAATTAAAGCTGCTGAAGCCAAACATTTTATAAAGTTTAAAAATGTTTTTTAAATGTTGTGGTTTTCCTGCACAGGAGAGGGAGGACGACCACCGAACTCTATTCCAGATCTGCGAGTGTCTCCGTCTCCTTGGCAACGCCCTCGTAGCGCTGAGTGACCTGCGGCTGAACCTCCTGAGTCCGGTCCCTCGCCACCTTCACGTGGTGCGGCCGTTTTCTCACTACGCCAGCCCCGTCACTCTCCCCGGAGCCGTGCACCATCACATCCCAGTCCAAGTACGTGATGCCCGGGTCATTCCAGGCGTTTGATGCTTTCCTCCTCGTACGGTTATTCTGACCACGCCTCCGTCTTCACCTGCAGATGAACCTGGGCGCCACAGTGACTGTTGCCTCCAACAGCACTGAGGGACAAGCTCCGCCCACCCAGCCGACCAGCCAGCCGGAGCAGGCAGGTCAGGGACAGACCTCCCCCTCACAGACTTCCCCGTCCAATCAGCAGGCTGGACAGGGACAGGCTGGCCCCCGGGTCATCAGGATCAGCCACCAGGCTGTCCCGGTAGTCATGATGCAGATGAACACGGACGGTGTGTTGTCCCCCGCCCGCCTCTGCATCGCCGCTCTTTGTGTTTGTTGTTGCTGGACTTCAGAGGAGTTACTCTGTTTTCTGCTGTTTGCTGACAGGAAATAATGTTTTCCTCACAGATAAACTGCACACACACACACACACACACACAGCTGTGCTCGGAGTGTATTTGGTTATATTTGTGTGTTTTTGTGTGCAGGTCCAGGTACGAACTCTACAGCAGGTGGTCAGCAGATGCCTGGACAACCAGGTGAAAAGAAGCAGAGAAATCTGATTTAATAACTGTTCATTTAAACCCGATTTTCCTAAATTATCTCCCCCCCTCCTCCAGGTGCCCTCCCCCCTGACTTCATGCGAAACGTAATGCAGCAGATCAGCCAGTACGCAGCCGCCGTCGCCACCAGCACCGCCACCGCTGCCGCCTCCGGCCAACCGGTCCCCCCCCAGCCCACCCCTCCCAGCTCCACCCCCACCTCCTCAGCTACCACCACAGGCCCCAACACCCCCACCACCACTCCTACTGCGCCCCCTCCACCCTCCCACGCCGGGCCCCAGCAGCCCCAGGCCAGGGTTGTGTTCACCCGGCCCCCGTTTGGCGCCAGCATGCCCCCGCCAGCCTTCGGGACCCGGGGAACCGCCATCAACGTGAGGGCCGCCATGCCGGGCCAGCAGCCGGGCCAGGTGGGTCTGATGGTCACTAACCGGAGCCGGGTTGTTTAAATAACACTTCATGAGTTCTTAGCTTTATTTGTTTTAAGTGTTTTTTATTTGATGGGATAAAGAGCAGAAAAGCTGCAGACTCCTCCTGTAGGAACTGATTTAAAGATGTTTTTCAGGCTTTTAACCCTGCTGCTCTCAACCAGATGATCAGTGGACTGGTTGGACAACTTCTGCTGCCGGGACAAATGGGTCAGAGTTTCCTTGTTTTAAATTTAGATTTGAGCTCAGCCCGAGTCACTTTTTGTTTTCAGTTCACAAATCAGGATGTTTCATCGATGATGAAATGTTTTATTTGTTTCTACAGCAGGTCAAACGGTCACATCCTCTACGTCCACTTCCACATCTTCCTCCTCCTCCTCGCAGACCTCCTCCTCCTCCACCTCCTTTTCCTTTTCTGCCTCGGGTCCAACTCCTCCTCCTCCTGCAAACACCACTTCTACCCAGAACCAAACGGAGACGAGCGGCAGCGAGCCCCTGCCCCAGGACCTGGCTCCAGATCTTCGCCAGCTCCTCAGTTCTCTCCTCGGGGTGGCTGGAGGAGCCGGTGGTGGCCCCGCAGGGGCCCCCTCCATCACCGTCACCACGTCCGGTGTCCCAAACTTCATCCAGGGAGTGACTGAGTTCATGCAGCAGGTCAGTTTTATGACCTTATTTCCATCAAACACGTGAAGATTACTCTGCCTTTAAACGATGTGGGAGAGCCCAGGTGAGACTGCGCCACCTTCTCTGTTCCTGGATGCTTCTGTGTGAACACGTGTGCCGTTCCACCCCTCATCTGTAACACGTCTTCTAAATAAATTAAATCAAAGTCATCCTACCAGACCCTCTCTTTGAATGTCTTCTGTCCAGGCCTCCCAGCCCATCTTCTCCCCACCCCCACCTCCCTCCGGCGCCCCCCCAGCTCCCGCTGCTGGACCCGCCCCTGCAGCCAACCCGCCCGGCGCAGCAGCCGAGTCCCTCAACCCGGAGCTGTTCACGGGGATCGTCCGCGGCGTCCTCAGCACCATGATGGGCTCTCTGGGCCAAGCTCAGAACGACACGGAGAGCATCGCTCAGTTCATGCAGAGGCTGTCTCAGGCCACCAACATCTTCATCAGTCCTGAGGACCCCACAGGTGCGCCGCAGACTCACCTGTCAGCCACATCCAGGGGCAGAGAAGAGACTGATTGATTTATGTTAAAGTTTGTGTTTAATTCGGGTTCCCAGGGTTTTTTGGAGAGCTGCTGATGTTGGTGTGCCAGACGTTCACCATGTCGGACCTGGTGATGCTGCTGCACGGGCAGCACCAGCCCCTGGGCCGGATCCAGCCTCAGCTGTCCCAGTTCTTCACCCAGAACTACCTGAACGGCAGAGAGCCCACTGACCAGAACATCGCTGTCAGTGGGACTCAGAAATGTTTTCTTTTACAGAAACACTCAGTGGTTGGTGGATTTTTTACATCTCTGCTGTGATGTCTTGTTTCTTCCTCAGGCTGCTGCTGACAGCCTCGTTAACGAACTGGAGGAGTACATCACAGAGAGCTTCGTGAGTCTTTTAACTTCAACCTACAACTCTCGATGTTTGGGTGAAAACGGCTCTTAGTCTTCAGGTTTCGATCTTACACCGACGATAAACAAGAAGGAAATTAAGATTCTGGGTCAAATTAGGAGCTTATAATCTGCCTGTGAAACTCATTAAATTGAACTCTCCTCCTGCAGAGAGAGTCTTCAGTCTCGGTGTTGGACGGCGTGGACGTCACACAAACCAACATGTCTTTCTTCAGACAGCAGCTGATGCAGATCGCCACTCACATCCTGCGCTGCACAGGTAACCGTCAGCTCGCCTCTGTTTGTGTTAGACTCTAGTTATTTATAGTCAGACTGAGGGATGAAGAGGTTTGCTGTGAGATGTTGGCTTGTTTTCCATCCAGATGAGAGCTTTGGGCCCAGGCTGCTGCAGATGTGTAACCAGGCTTTGTTCGAGTGTCTCGCCCTCAACCTGTTCTGTCTGCGAGGAGACCAGAGAGCTCTGACGGCCGTCATCAACCACAGAATAGTGAGTACACCTGTAATATACAACAAAGAGTTGGTTATAGTTTCTCCTTTTTTATTAGACACATTCATTGTTTCCCACAGAGTTTCTGAACAAATATCTTACCTGATTCACATTCAAAACATTTGTGCAACAGATAATTTGTCAAAATAGTCAGTAGTTGCGGGCCTCTTAAACCCTTTTAAATGTAGTTTCTATAAATTTTAGAGCTCTTCAGCTGTATTTGGTATCTAAAAACCACGCTGAGGATAAATAATTATTTAATAAACGGGTCTAAATCTGCAGGTTTTCATTTTTAAAGAGTTCTCCTGCAGATTAGATCATAAAGGTGGGAGCGGCTGCTGAGGTGCAACATAATGTGCACAGCAAAGACGAGGCGTGCACGAAAAAGACGAGCCGTGCACTGTGATGTTCAGACTCAGCCAAGCGGCTCGCTGGTCACAAACACTCTGAATTCAGTGAGGCTGCAGAGAAAATGTTGCCGAATTTCTGTAAAACTTCTCAAAGTGAGAAACTGTCCAAAGTAGAACTATGGTTGGAGTCAGAAAGTTTAAGGTTGGATTAAATGTGTTAACGAAGGAAGCAGCAGCTGCCAGTTTAAACCCCGAATCGTTTGTGTTCCAGCGGAGGATGTCGAGCGACATCAGCCCCAGTCTGGTGAACTGGATGACCAGCATGATGACGATGAGGCTGCAGGTCATCCTGGAGCACATCCCCGTGTCTCAGGAGCAGATCCAGAACTACATCGTCCACACGCAGGTGACGGGAGCACAGCTGCTGAAGTCCCTCCTGTTACCTGATGGCTCTTACAGATCCTGTTACCTGAGCAGCTAATAAATATTAGATGTTGTTCTTTCACAGAGAGATCAGTCTGCTGCGAGCGGCACCGAGGAGCCTGAAGGAGCCGCCACGGTAAGAATCGTCCGTGTTCACATCCAGGAGTTGAATCCTTCCAGGCTCTCCTTCATCTCCCTGTCCTCCTCCTCTTCCTCCAAAGATCGGGGACACCCTGTCCCCTGCTGCAGCCACCACAGCGGAGGAAGCCATGTCGGTGTCCCAGGACACCGCTGCGTCGTCACGGGAGACGAGGGTGTTACCTGGAGACCTGGGCGCCTCGGGCGGGGCTGCGCCGTTAGGTGGCGACATGGCGGCAGCAGGAGCTGAGGGAGGCAGCGAGGAGTCAGCAGGAGAGTCAGAGACCTGGGCTGCTGCCGTCCCCCCTGTATGACCCCCCCACAGATGTCCTGTTTTAGATTTATACTCGTACAGATCGTAGTGAAAGTCTCCAGTTAGTGACTGAATCAGGAGGATCTGTAAGCTGTCGTCTCCCGTTTGTGTCCCACGCAGGAGTGGGTTCCCATCATCAGGTGCGACATGATGACGCAGAGGAAGATTAAGGCTCAGCCGCCGCTGTCTGACGCTTATTTACACGGCATGCCAGCTAAACGCAGAAAGGTAATCAGATCAGGCGGTTCTTGTTGGTACGAAGCATGAAACACTCGGAGTTTCCTCCTCTTCAGTCTGTGCGTCTTCAGACAGGACACGGCAGCGGCAGCCTCCTCTCCCTCTCTGACGCGGTGAGCCAGGCGGCCAGGACGGCAGGAGTCAAACCCATCACCTCCTCGGAGGAGCTGCAGAGCGAGCTGGACGCTGAGGAGGTGAAGGAGGCGTACTCGGAGCAGGTATTTCCTCAGACAACGGCTGTCCACGCTGTGGAAAGTGGACCGAACCGCCTGAAACAACAAAAACAAATTCATGCAGTTCCTGGTTTTACTTTTAAGGTTCAAACCTAAAAGTTTTCTCACGGAGCTGGCTTCTTCCTCTCTGTGGTTCGCAGGGATTAAAGTTCTGTCACCAGGATGAAAATGAGTTTCTTGTTGCGGTCCTGTTAAAGCCATCCAGTCTTCTGGTACAGAGATTAAAGTGACACCAGAACAGAACCGGCAGGTCTGGGTGCAGACAGTGCTGCTAATTTGGATTAAGTGAAAACCATACCACTTTTATTTCTAAAGCACTTATAAACAGCGTAACAGTTGACCAAAAGTGCTTTACAGAGAAAAGAAATGAAACAACAGCAAGAAAAAAAGAGCTACAGAAAATGATTTAATTCGTAGTTAAAAAGGGAAAGATTAAGACGAGAACTCACTCTGGGTAAAAAGACAACAGTAGACAATTTTGAGTCAAAAGATATTTGTTTTGCTTTAATCTCTGGGTTCTCTTGACCGTCCACACCTGCCCAAACAAACGGTTCTGCTGGGAACACCTTCAGAGTCACAGGATGCGCTGCAGGAACCCGTTTCTGCCAGCAGGTGGCAGCACGGCTCCATCTGCAGCAGGACATGAATGATCTGAATCTGTTCTTCTTCTGCTCTCAGGTTAAAGCAGACGTGAAGAAACGAGTGAGGGAAGACCAGGACTTCAACCCTCAGCAGTTCCCCAACTCTCACAGAGCGTTCTCCTCAGACTCCTAATCTCATTAAAACCCGTTTTCTCCATCTTTCTTACTTGGATCTTTTATTTGAGTCTGACGGGTGCGACTTCAGCAGCTTTTCAGCCAACAGAGAACCGGATTTTAGCTGAACTGAATGTTGGGGGATTAAAACTGTCAGAAGCTGCAGGATTCGGATCTCTACCAGGTTTCTAAAAAGAACCTTCCTGGTTCTGTTTTGGCTGAAAATTCTCGCCCCTTTGACCCGGAGAAGCTGCTGAGGTCACGGGAGGCAAACCGGACTCCTTTCCTGCAGGATTTAGTTCTGATGGCAGTAAATTCAGGTGAATCAGGAGTTTTGTCGGCGGATCAGCCTGTAGGAGAACCGTGGAACCGTTTATTGAATCTGTTGAAACGAGAACCAGACAGATTTAAATCCAACAGGAAGTTTTAATAATTAATTCTCTGATAAATTCATCATCTGCTCAGATAATAACTATTTATTGCTTTGTATTGATTCAACTTTTACAAAAATATTCACAATTATGAAGGTTTTAACTCCAGATTTTTGTTTGTTTTTTGTCACTTTGGGCCCAAATCTTCATCTTTTAGTTTTTCTCTGCAGCTCTGAAGATTTTCATGTGTTGCTGTTTGGTTCCTGAATGTACAGTTAAACAGAATAAAGATCTGAAAATCAACCCGTTTTCTCTCTTTGGGACTGTTGGAGCAGAAAAACGAACTTTCTTTGAGTTTATTTTAAAGCTTGCTGTTAAAACGGGATCTTTAAAAAATAAAAGTTCAGTTTTAAAGACTTTATTCTTTAATATTAAATATAAATGCAGAACAAATGAGTTTAATAAAGTAAATGTTAGAATAAAAAGTTTTTATTTCAGGTCATTTTTGATTCTGACTTTTTAAAAATAATGTATTTTATCTGAGGTCGTCCCTAAAAGTCTTAAAGCAGATAATAAATAAATCTCCACAGTAAAACAAAAAATGAGTAATTTAAAAACTACAGATTCCGAATGACTAAGAACCATAAAATAAAAATGTAGTTAATATAAAGAATTTATATTTGTTAAAAACATGGTTTTTGATTTTTTTGAGGCTCTTCTAAAACCAGATAACTTATTTCACAAAATGTCATCTTTAAAAATTAAAATATCCTGAAATAGAAGCTTTTTCACTTTATGATTTAGTTTTTATATATTTCTATTAAACTTTAACTCATATTTACGTCTTATTTAATATTTCAAACTCGGTTTTAAACCATAAGATTCCTAAAAGTCGTAGAAAATACTAAAATCTTTAACAGTATAATATATATATAATAATGTATAGTATTTATTATATAAATTTTTTACCTTTTTTATTTAAATAAAAACTTTTCTTAAAAGCCTGAGCAGCTCTTCCACCCTCTGGTGGAGGATCCGAGTACTGCAGGCGGAGGATTTAATTTTATAATTTTATAATTAAATCATCTAATAAACATATACAGTTAAATATATATATATATATATATCTAACAATTTCCTCATGTATGAAGCCTTAAAAGGTTTAAAAGGCAGCTTTAGCAGCACTTTGATCAATTTGGGTCGTTTTAAATTTGAGTTTTAAAATAAAAATAAAGATTTTGTACTTCCTGACTGTAACTCAAACTTCACTCCTCAAAATACTTTATATAAAGGTTTAAATTAAAAAGTCTCCAGAAGCTGACAGATTACCTATTTTATCATCTAATCTTCTATTTTCTCACATTATTAATCAAAAGTTAATAAAAGTTGTTTTATATCAGTGCAGACAGTTGATACAAGAAGCTAAATTTACTTTATTTGTAAATTAAATCAAATATTTAAAGTTTAAATGGTGCTGAAAAAGATAATATTTAATATATACTTATTTAAAGTCAACTTGAGAGAATTTGTTCATATCTTTTAGTTCTTGTTTTAAAAAAATATCAAAAATCTGAAAAAGGAAATAACTTATTTGTAACTGTCAAACTAACCTGAACGTGTTTCAGTGGTCCGCTCTGAACACTGAAAGGTCAAAGGTCAAACGGTCCTGATAATGACAGAAGCTCACGGCTGACAGGCGAGGTGTGGGGGAACCGGTCGGACCGCCTCGGGGCCTCAGGTCCGGGTTCACGTCCCGGATCGGCTCAGGAATGTGAACGAGTCACGAGTCTCTGAGGAAACATCAAACGTCTGAGGAGAGAAAGATTTCAAACACAAAACACAACAAGAGATCCTTGGATGTTTGCAGAAGGAGTGTTTGATGATGACGAGCAAACAGCTGATCTTCTCCTTCCTCAGGTAGAAACACAGAACCGCCTGCAGAACCGGGCTCAGGTGAAACCGGACACCCTGAAGGTCCGTTCAACAGAACAAACAGCCTTTGATGCAGATCCTCCGTCTCCATGGCGACCAGGAGCACCGGGCCGGGACAGAACTGGACTTTGTGTCCCGGCTGTTAAAGACGTTTGACCTTTTAGTGTCGAAGGATTCTTCAGCTCAGATCGTTTTAACAGTTTTATATTTTAACTTTGAGACTTCAAGATTTGTTCAAATTAACCTCAAGTTTCTGAGAAGAAACTCCAGTTTTCTTTATAATATTTCTCACTAAGTGAAGTAAATTATAACAAAAACAAAAACCAAAAAGAATCTCATCAGCTCACCTGAAAGAATAAACTCAGTAAATTAAAGAACAGAAATAAACTTTAAAACCTCCTGAAGAAGCTCCAACACTTTCCAAACCCGTTTAAAACTCACTCTTAAGACAGATTGTCTTTTATTTACATCCTGTAGTAATTTATTGTAATTTCTTTGGATTCTTTGTTCTGATTTTATTCTTTTTTTGTCTGAAGTTTGCAGCATTTTCATGCAATCATTTTACAAAATAACAGAAAAAGTTAAAATTAAAAGTCCTGGTTGCAGCCGGTGAGATTTCGTGTTTTTAATGTTTTAGATTTCATGATAAATCTGTTCACATCCTTTAAAAACTGTTTTTCTGTCTTCAGCCTCTTCATTTCTTCATCAGTTTCACTTTTAGAGACTCGTTAAAATAAAATAAAGCTTAAAAAGCCACACATGCAGGAGACAAACCTGAGAAAGCGGACAGAATCGCAGCAGGTTGGTTTTTATAAAGCCACGTTATAAATAAATTATTTTGTTGCAGTTTTATCTCAAAATGTTTTAATTATGTCTGAATGTTTTTGCAAATCTGTCACATCTGGAATGTCAGATTCTCCTTTTTGTCTCCAGTCAGTCCCAGTTTAGTTTCTGACTTGTTCAGAGTCATAAACAGCCTCAGACTGATGAGATCCGGCCTTTAAATCTGGTTTTAATTAATTTGAGCCAAATCGTCTTCAAACGTCTTGTCAGACTGAAACACGAAATAAAAACCCACCAGAAGCAGAAGAAGCGAAACGTCGACGTTAGAAAACTAAAACAGACAAACTTTCATTTTTATTCAGGTTTGCATTTAATATTTCATATTTACAATCTAAAAAAAACAAAAACCAACAGATGTTTAACGCTGCTCTCATCCTAAGACTCATTTATTTATTTTAACCAACAGAACTTCTTCATTTATACCAGTAAGAAAAAAAGTTGGGTTCATAATTAAATAAAGTGAAACTTCAACAAATAATCCACAAAGTTCATCAGCCTGTCAGTATTTGAGATTAATCCTGATTAAACTCTTTTATCCAAAATAAACTATTAGTGCTGCAGAGTTTAAATCACTAAGTTACATTTAATCTAACAGAAACTAAAGAGAAAAACATATTTGGGTTTATTTTTTACAGAAAGGCTCCAGGATTTGATCGAGGATCTTTCAGGTTTCTGTATTTGTGCGTGAGCCAAACTCCAAGGATCTGAAATCAACAGAAACACGTCAGCATGCACGTCAGCATGCACGTCGTCGCTCGGAGGGCGACGGTTTCAGACACTGACCTCGGTGAAGCTGAAGAAGAGGCCGAGGCCCCCGATGAAGCGCAGGACCTCCCCGGCGTACGTCTGCAGGATGGAGGAACAGCTGACGCACGACTGAGGGGCGCTGAAGCACTCCTGAACAACGAGAAGAAGAAGAAGAAGTTCAGGTCCAGTCTGAGCTGCAGGCAGGAACCCTGGACCCGCTTTACTCACCGCCGGACAGGAACCGCTGGAGTTCACAGAGGAATAGCCGCAGCAGTCCAGAGTTTTCTCCACGTCTTTCTGAGTCGCCTCAGATTTGTTCCAGCCGACCTCCAGGAGCTGGTTCTGAAAAACAAACCGACAAACGAGTCCGTGTCTGTGGAGGCAGCCTTTATTATCAAGATACTTCACAGGTCTGTTAGCAAAATATTCCAAGAAATCCAAAACAAAAACAAAGTGGACTTTAAATCTGGAGCTGAAGACGAGGAGCTTTCAGTCCAGTTTGTTTTTATTCTCCACGTCTGGGACGACTAAGAAGCTGTTCCAGAAGGTCATAAAACTGATTCAAGATGGCCGCCAACAGAGGTCTGGAGTCCTGGGCTCACCTGTTGGTCTTTATTGAGAGCCAGGCAGGCGCAGGAGATGGAGAACTGCAGCACGAACACCATGAAGAGGACGATCATGTACTGCGTCAGGGTCAGGACTTTAACGGCACCGAGACAAAAACCTGCAGCTGTGCGCTCCGAGCGAAGGATACGAAGAAGAGCAGGACCTGCTGGTGCTTCATGGCGCCGCACAGACCCACGAAGGCCACCAGCAGCAGGAAGGCCCCCACCCCGATGACCCCCGCCACCACGCCGAAGCTGGAGACCAGGCCGAACCACTTCCCCCAGGCCGCCACGCCGATCAGCAGCAGGCTCACCATCTGAGGGGGTCCGAACACAAACATCTGGATTAACGGCGAACAGAGAGAGCTCGGGTTGCCATGGAGACGCAGCGTCTGAAACCTGCAGGAACCCGAGTCCAGGTGAACAACCGGGAGCCTCAGACGGCTGGTTGGAAAATAAACCTGTTTGTCTGCAGAGGTTTTGGAAATTAAGTTGATTTTTCAGCTTCATTTCTGATCGTTCTGCTCAGATAATCTGGTTCTTTTATTTTGAAAAGTTCAAGAATAAAAAGACCACTTTTGCTCAGTTGGAAAAAGTTTTTGGATCTGGTGGGGAATCTTCTGTTTTTACCCTGAGAGTTTCTCTTCACTTCTTTGAGGTCTGAAGGTTTTCTTTTATTCTGAAAGGAGCCGGTGAGCTTCCTCTGCTGCTTCCTTTGTTTCTGCTACGACTGATGGATTTACTTGATCCTTTTGGGCTAAAAACACTTATTTGAAGTTAAAACTTTATTTCTTCATGGAGTTAATTTCAAGATAAAAAACACTAAATAAAAACATTAAAAATAATTTTGCTTTCAATGAAACAGACATGAATCATCAAGTTTAAGGAAATAAAAACAGTTTCAGCCCAACTGATGGAAAAAACCACAAAGATCTGGATTCTGATGGACAAAAACAGGAAGTGCTGAAGGACGGCGTCCTCAGGAAACGGCTGCTTGTCGTTGATCAGGGAGGAGAAACGTTTGAAAGAGGAAACATGAAAATCTTCAGGAAAAACCTGGAACCGAACATTTCCTGAGTTTTAACTTTTATTCCAGATTTAATCTTTGATTTTTTGACTTCATGAAGTTTCTGCTGCCCGAAACAAATATTTTATTTTTCTGAGGAAGTTTGTTTATCTAACAGTGAAGATCTGTGCAAACACTTCCTCCTGTAAGGAGCCCAGCTGTACGGCAAGCCCTTCATGCATTTATTCCATATCATTTTCACCCACTAGTTAGTGACGACTCAGGACTAGTTCAACAAACTCCTTTAGTGACACTAGTTGGAGCATTAGTCATACAGTCGGCCATTTTACCATAAAGTCCCAACTAGTTGTTTTTTAAACAAACTAGTGGACCTCTGGCCCAAACTAGCTGACAACTGTGCTGTACAAGTTAACTAGTAAGCATTAAAACAACTAGTTAACACAAATTATGTTAACTGGTCATCTAGTGCGATGTGAAAATAAAAAAAACATTAAATTAAAAATGTTCACCAGTTGACTATTGTGACTAAATTTGGGCATACTAGTTAACTCATCAACACTTAAAACAGCACTCGTTAACTTATAAGGACAAAAACATGTCAACTAGTTACAGTTTTACCAGTGATTAATCTGTGTCGACTGGTTAAGATGTAACTGGCTTTTTGCCTTTAGTTAACTTGTACAACAAAGTCACCAGCTAGTTTGGGTTAGTGATCCATCAGTGGATACAAACTCAACTAGTTAGAAATTTTGAGCTACTACAGTGACAAAACGGCTGACTAGTATGACGTCTTTAACTAGTTGTGCAAAAGTGCCACAATTTCTCTTTCACTAGTTGACCTCTTGACTAAACTAACGCAAGTCAACTAGTAACTATCAAAACCATTTACTTGTTAACTAGTGGATACAAATTATGCCTACTAGTTGACTAGTGATAGTTAAAAGTGTACAGCAGTTGACTAGTGCAACCTAAACATTTTAATAGTTGACTAGTAAACTAAAATATTCACTTCTTAACTAGTTAGTGCCCAAAAACATCAACTAGTTGAGTAGCAGGGAGAAAACCATGTCAACTAGTTGATTAAAGAATATTTTAGAGTTTACTAGTTGACTATTTAAAGTTTTTTTTAATCACAATAGTCAACTAGTAGTTATACCTTGCCTTGACTAGCTAACATGTAAATGTTCTTGATGTGTACCAGTAGTTAACTAGTTTATCCCAGTGCTCACCAGTGCATTTAAAAGTCAACTAGTTGGGACTTTTGGGTACTAGCTGACTTCTGCTCCAACTAGTTGGGCATACGTGTCACTAGTCAGAGTTTGTGTAACTAGTGGGTAAAACTGCTGAAGGATACTGAATAAATACACAAAGGGCTTGCCGTACATTTGATAAGTTTTTATCTCTAAAAACTGCAGAACTTTAAGTTTTAACTTTAGGATTTTAAATCCTAATTATTAAATTTTATTCTTTAATTCTTCAGTTCTCAGCAGATCAGGACTTTTCTGAAGGTTGAAGAAGGAAATCATTCATTTGTTTAAAGTTTTTCAGAAGAATGTGAGAAAAAAACAGAACCTGCAGCTCAGATCTAATCAGACGGAATTCCTACCACCTGTTCACCCGTTCACCTGGTCACCCGTTCACCTGGTCACCCGCTCACCTGTTCACCCGCTCACCCGTTCACCTGTCGGTCTGCAGCTGGCAGCTTTTAGATTTAAAATAAACCCTCTTCAAGCCTAAAACCCCCAGCAGATGTTTGTTTCCCGCAGAGAAAAGCAGAAACTCACAACATAAAGGATGTTGAGCGCAGAAAGCGCGTTTTTGGCGCAGAAGAATCCGCCGCAGACCATCCCTGCTGAAGCTGCGGAACTTTCCTCCTCTGGAAACCTGAAACCGTCTCTGGATCCCGCAGCGGTTCGGCTCCCTGCTGGTTCTGTTCGGGTCTGCTGCTGGAAACCCGGACTCCGTTTCCTGGAGCGGACGCTGCGCTCTGATTGGTCGGCTGGGCTGACTCACCTGTCGGTGGTGACGCAGGTGATTACTGCGCTGCAGCCGCGTCACGTGAACTCTGACCTTTCTCAGGTTAATATTTATCTAAAGAAACGGACTCTTTATAGCCCAGGAACAAACAGGTCAGTGAACGCCTCACAGCCTTTCAAAATAAAATCCGATGCAAATAAAACCAGAAATTTAACATCTGTCATCTTGTGTTGATTTTATTCTTTGAACAAAACACACGAATCATAACAAAAACAGATAAAAACAGAAGAAATTAAGAGCTTAAAATTAATAAAGAAACTAAACAATAATATATTTTAACAGTTTTTTTATTTCAGGGATTTTAAACAGATTTATTTTATTTTACTTAATTTATAAACAAATAAACTTGATTTCTTCTGAAGAACTTGGTTTTACCAAACAGCTGGAGCTTAAGGTCCCTGTTCCCGCCTGCACTTGGATCAAAACCATCTGTTGAGTTGTCCACCTGCTCACCTGCTCACCTGTCCACCTGGTCGACGAGGCAGGCGTACGGAGGTGGAGAAACTGTGGCTCTGGTGCTCAGAAAATAACCTGACCCTGAAGGTCCAGAAGACCAGAGAACGTATTCAGTGAAAACAGAAAGGACCACCTGCTCCTTATAAAAGAGGTAAGAGTGGACATCATCTCCTCCTTCAGATTCCTGGTCACCTGCATCAGGAGTGGACCACACCTGGACCTCTAACATCAGGAGTGGACCACACCTGGACCTCTAACATCAGGAGTGGACCACACCTGGACCTCTAACATCAGGAGTGGAACACACCTGGACCTCTAACATCAGGAGAGGACCAATCCTGGACCTCTAACATCAGGAGAGGACCAATCCTGGACCTCCAACATCAGGAGTGGACCAATCCTGGACCTCCAACATCAGGAGTGGACCAATCCTGGACCTCCAACATCAGGAGTGGACCACTCCTCCATAAATTTCCTCCATATTCTGGAGTTTTTTGTCCTGCTTCTTAAATTCAACCAAGTTCCTGTTAGAATTTCAGTTTTTATAACAGAAAAAAGGTTCAGAGTTTTAGTTTTTGGTAAATTAAAACAAAGTTTTATGTTTTTCTGTTTCGGTTCATAATTCTTATTCAGGTCGTGAATCAAACCTCAGTAATCTGTTCTATTTTACAGTTTTGTATTGATTAAACTGAGTTTTAATCCCATTAAAGCAGCAGTTTGATTTTCTTTTCTATCTTTAGGTAAAACAAAGATTTTTCAGTTTCATTGTGTTTTTAAATATATAATTTTAACTATTATATGAACCAAGAAACTGAATCAATTAAACGTTTTATTAGTAGAAATGAAATATATGAATACAATTATTTATTATGATTTAGTTTATAATTTTATTTTTACTCTAAAGTTCTGTTTTGTGAGGCACTTTGATCTCAGATCATAAATAATAAATAAAGTTTATTTTGTCCATAAACTTCCTGTTAGAAATGTTCAACAGATGCAGATTAAGTTATTAGTGTGAAGAATTAATAATTTTTTTTAAAAAAAGCACACATCCTTATAAAATAACAATAAAAACAACAGAGCAAGTATAAAAAATTTAAAATAAACTCTTTAGTTGAGTGTTTGTCTCCCTCTGGTGGCCACATGACCGTATGACATGAAAAAACTGCTGAATGAGATTTCCTTTTAATTTAATTTAATTTAATTTAAAATCTCCTCTGAGGTAAAACAGGCAGCAGCTAAAATCAAAAACAAACATTTTTTAAGAACATAAACAAAGTTAAACAACATTAAAACTATATTTACTGCAAATGAAAACTGGCATCAAATTAAAATTTTGTTTTCAATAAGAACAAAAATGGAAATAAAACACTCAGTTTGTAGTTTAAAGTTTTAAAAACATTTTATTAAAACTGAATTTAATTTGAAATATTTCTGTTAAAGTTCAGCTTAATAACTCATTTCCTCTGTTTCTGTAATAAAGTGCAGAAAACAAGAATGTTTTTTGTCAGAAAGCCTTTTTTGAAACTTTTAAAACACAAATAAATGTCGGTGTTTTAAAGGATGATTTTAAAAGTAAAAAAAAAGGAAAAAAATTATTAACGGCGGTTTTAAACCTTCTGACATAAACGTAAGTAAACTTTCCGACATTCTGAAACTGCGAGGCGACACCGATGGAGAAATGGTGGAGTTTTAACAGGAAGGTCAAAGGTCACCATCTTACAACACATGACAGTTTCTGCTGCAACTTTCCTGTCGATTCAGAGAAACGTTCGTCCTCCTGATGACACAGGAGAGGAGTTTATCAGAAACAAAATAAACATCAAGACATTCATCTAAACTTTTAGATTTAATCCATTAAATGAGCTTTAAACACAGTTTTTAAAGATTTTCTGACTAAAGGAGCAGAAAATAAAAACAT
Organism: Kryptolebias marmoratus; assembly: GCF_001649575.2. Classification (NCBI taxonomy): domain Eukaryota; kingdom Metazoa; phylum Chordata; class Actinopteri; order Cyprinodontiformes; family Rivulidae; genus Kryptolebias; species Kryptolebias marmoratus. The sequence goes on from NC_051445.1 coordinate 992,290, forward strand.
TAAAGTCGTTTTAATCATCTGAAGTCATTAAACCTGCAGCTGATGAATAAAAACAAACAGATCAGACAGAAATCTGAAACAAAGGAAATCAAAATAACATTACGATGAACGCGTTCGCCCTCAGGGTGGGTGTTGGGGATGACTCTCAGCTGCTTCAGATTAAAGCTCAGTTTCTGTGAAAAGAACTAAACGGACCACCTCAGGACTTCGTGTTCGCAGATGAATTTGTTCCGAAACACGTTTTCTGCTGCCGTCCAGCTCTTTGTGGGACTTTTTCCAGGAATCAGGAGAACATTTCGATCCTCGTTCCCAACGGGCTCCGATATCCAGAACCTTCACGTGGAGAACAAGAACACCATTAAATCCCATTAATGACGGAGAACATCTGCTTCTGTCCGGGAGAGTTTCCCTCTTCAGATTTTTGAATTTTACTAAAATAAATAAACATTTAGCCAAACGTGTCTGAATCTGCACACCAAGTTTTTTATTTTTAAATAAAAACAGAAGATAAAGCGCTTCTCAGAGGGGACAGATTTTTTCCATAAAAACTTCTTCTTACTGAAAAGTGTCGTTCCGTCTATCAACCCAGACCCAGGAGCTCCCAGTTTTCTGTAAACCCAACCAGAATCCGTGATATCTGTCATAGTAGGGCTTCGTGTTGTTACTGATGAACTCCTGGAGCAGAAACATCAAACCTTCACACTTCAGGACGTCAGTCTTTCAGGAAAGTTGAAGCATCGGACCTTACCTGCTCTCGCTGACTGTCGACAACGACCAGATCTGCAGCTTCGCTCTGACAGAACCTTCGACTTCCACCCCAGGATTTCCAGTAATGGTTCTGATCGGTAAACAGGTAACATTTCTCCTCGAACAGAACCCAACCGGTCCGACACGGCTGACACTCTGAGAGGGAACAAAGTTAAAGTTAGGATCTGACTGAAAACAAGACAAATATCCTGACATTTATGTGGTTCTGTTATTTGTTTTAACATCTAAATCTGCTCAGTTCAAGACTAACTTTTCTATAAACTGATTGTATTTGGAGCTGCCGTTCAAGGTGACGTTATTTTTTTAATTTGTGGGACAAACACGAGGATGTGACTCGTTTTCTGTTGTTGTTTACAAAGCAGATTTAATTCTAATGTTCTAACATTTACCTCCTCAGCTTTTAAACCCTGCGTGTAACGACACATTAGGCTTTGTTGCAGATTAGATGATCTCTGTTCTCGGTTAAAATTGTTGAATAAACTAGTTTATAGTTGGTTAGATTCCTAATCTGACTCACAGTTTTCTAATATTTAGATTAATCAACATTAAATACACTTTAGTCATCATTTATTCTTAGATATTCTCACTTTTTTGCGGGCAGAAGTTGTTCACCGGGAAGTTGTCGAAGGTCAGGATGGCCCTCAGGGTCCGGTTCAGGTCGTCTCTGTCTCGGCCCAGATCCTCGGTCCGGTTCTCCAGGCGCTCCTTCTCTGCAGTCAGGTGCTGGATTTCTGCGGTGAGGTCGCTGAGCTTCGCCTGCTGCTTGTTCATCTCCACACCGACTGGAAACCAAAACAGTCAGTCAGAGGATCCAACAAGTTCCTGGTAAAAACGGACAAAGTAAATAAATGAACTAAAATTCTTTTCTGTTCTTGATCCAGTTCTGAACTCACCTTTTTTAAAAAAGCCAAACAGGTGGTTTGTGTTTCTAAAAAGTGTAGAATGTAGTTTTTAACTCTCCAAACATTTAAGTGAACCTAAATGAAAAATGAAGATTTAAAGGAAGCTGGTTTAAGCTCAGCAGAAAGTCCATTTTTGTTGTCCCCCCAGAGACACTCCAGCTCCTCCTGGAGGATCTCAAGATGTTCCCAGACCAGAGAGATCTGGGTCTCCAGCAGGAAAATCTCCAGAAGGAGGCGTCCATCAGATGAACCTCCTCAGATCGTGAGCCCGGTCGCCCTGTGGAGGATCTCCTGGTCAGGATCCAAACCTCCTGAGGGTCCTTCGGTGAGGGTCGGATCGTAGAGCTCAGTTTTAATCAGTTTTATGACGGGCTGCTGACCTTTCTGCCAGGTCAGACTTTCAGAACAGATCTTGATCTCAGAGGGTTTTTGTCTGGTTAAATGAATGAATGAATGAATGGATGAATGAAAGAACATAGACCTGTAAATTCAAACCGGACTGGAGCCTCGTTTCTGCAGACGAGGCTCCAGTCCGTCTCCATCCTGAACTCATTCCTGAACCCCCGACCCGGTCCTGGATCAGAACCACAGCCTCAGACTTAGAGGAGCTGACTCTCAACCCCCCCTCAGTGCACGCTGAACGTCATGACCTGAAGATGCTAACAGAACCCGGCAGAACCGAAGGAACTGGGTCCAAACTGTCGGCACAGATCTGAGCTCGTTCGGCAGAGAGCAGCATGAAGTTTGAGATATTAACAGACAAACATGTTTAACAAACAGGAAGAGTTTTATAAGTCAGTGATTTGTTTCAACTACAACAACCTGAGGTTAAAAACTTTTCTCCAGCTGCAGATTAGGATTTTCCATGTCGGATTAAAACTCTCCCTCACTGATGTTCCTTCTCTCTTTTTTATTCATCAGCTGAAAACTTTGTGGGTCGAACTGAAACTCACTGTAAATGATGAAGCTGATGCTCCCGATCAGAAGGAGACAAAGAATCCCCGAACAAACCAGCAACAGACGAGAGCGAGATCCTGCCGAGGCGTCACCTTCTGTCAAAGAAAAGGAGCCGTTTAACATCAGTATCACCGTTTTTACAACACGAGGCTCTATGAATAAAAACTCATTTTGTCCTGGAGATCAGTGAATTATCAGATTTATCAGATTCAAGTTGGATGAACCACAACTTCAGAAGAAACACCCAAAGAAAGTAAAATAATAATATTACTCCAACATTTATTAAAAACAGCCGAAGAGAAGAAAAGCAGAAGCATAATCTGTAAAAAAAAACTTGCAGCAGGTGTTCAGGATATTTCAACTTTAGTTAAAAAAGGAAAATGATTTTATTTTAAATTAGTTTTAAATTTGTTGTGTCTGTTTTTGTGTATTTATCTTAATTCCCATGAATCAAAAACATCATTATGTTGTAAAAAAGCTGCAGATACAGATTTATTTCCTGGTTTCAACCATTTGTTCTGTCAGAAAACCCGTTTGTTCTGGTTTTTATGGCATACCTGAATCATTAGGAGCCGGCTCTTTTCTTTTGGGTTTAACTTCAGAATAAATTGTCTCGTCTTCTTCTCTCTCTGGATCACAGAAATTAGAAAAACAAAAGCAGAATTTGTGGATTTATTTTTATGATTCCTCAGATTGTTGTGGTGAGAGGTGATTTAATGATGGAAACAGCTGTTATCTTTAGAGTTTTGCTATAATACCAAGTTTTTCTGATGATATAAAGACATTAAGATGCATTTTTTTCTAAAAACACATAAATTTACAGACTGATGTAATAAAAAACATGTTAAACCAGATGTTCTGCATTGATTTCTTCCCATTAACATGAACTATTTAAACATATTTTTATTACAAAGAGCAGCATTTGAACGGTTTTCTCTCAAAAATTTATGAAAGATGTTTGAGATCCTCATCGCTCACCTTTCAAACGAGGCTGACCGTTTGTGAAAGTAACCGTAGAATAACAGACGTCTTCTTCCGTCTCCATTCAGACAATAAATAAGATTAAAATACGGAGAAACTGTGCTTTGAAAGCTGAGTTCTCGCAGAACAAAAAGTTTCCTGTTCCTCTAAAGATCGTTAACGGCAGAACTGATGCAGATCTGTGGTTTTTATGACACAACACTTTCCCTGTTTTCTGATTCTGTAACAAAGACCTCCACAATAAGAGCCTAACTGTCGGGTTTGAGGCACCCAGACTTAAGTTTTGTGATCATTTCTGAGTGTTTTTGTTCAAGTTTTGAGTTTATCTTTGAGTTTCCTGCTCTTATTCTTTTCTCTGGTTACTTTACTTCTTGTTTTATTTCTTATCTGCAGATAATTTACTTCCTGTTCTCTACACCTCATTGCTTTGTCACCTCATATATGTCACGGTGTGGGGAAAAGGAGGCGAACCCAGGCTGCAGACTTATGGTGAAAAAGGAAAACTAATTTATTACAAAGAATCAAAAACAAGACACAACTAAAACCAAAACATGGAGGAGCAAACAGGAGGCGAGACAAGGAGGAGACAATTAATAATGAACCAGCAGCGAGGCAGAGAACGTGACCGGGTTTTAAACACAGAGGGTAACGAGGTAAATGGGCGCAGGTGAGTGATGACGACTGCAGGCAGGTGGAGGTGGGCGTGGTGGGAGAACGAGAGAGAGAGAGAGAGAGAGAGACTGAGGAGAAGTGAATGCTGGCTGAGGCACAGGGAACAAGATAAACAAGATAAACTCAAACTGAAACATGTAGAGTTCAGTTTGGCCTTTAATTACACCCAAACAGAAAATCCAAACTAAAGGTGGAACCTCAGCGAGCTGCGACGGCTGGGAGACGACTCGGTGACGACTCGGTGACGACTCGGTGACGACTCGGTGACGCAAAACTGCAGGAAAATTCTAGGAAAAAACGTGAATTTTCTGCCTCGCTGGGTTCTGCGTTTTTGTGACCAAGCAACCAAAAACTCCCATCAGCGACCGGTCGGCCTTTTTGCTGCATTTCTGGCCGTGCACATTATTATGTTTCCCACCTCGGCTTGTTTTGTACCCACACTGGAAACCTCCCACACATTTCTGATAAAGAAGCAATAAAACGGGTTTATACTAAAAGTTACCAGAAAATAAAACAACAACATTTCTCTGCATCATCAGGTTCTGAGGCAATACTGGGAAAACTGTACAGACCTTTAAAATAACTTTGTTTCATGTTTCAGCTAAAAATTATTTGTATTTTGACATCAGCCAACACAAACCTAGACTTTATTGTACGTATAGGAATAAATTGATATATTTAGGTTGTTAGAAGGTGGGACACAGACCTTCAGATGGGACACATTTTGGGGAAATGTGGTTAATGTTTCTTGATAAGTTGGGAGTTAAAATCTGTTTATTGTCCTTTTTATTTAAAATCTGACAGACCTAAGTGTTGTAGGGAAATACTTCCTGCTCTGACTCTGGTGTATTGTGTCTGATCACACATAAACAACCAGTGGCGGCTGGTGGAGTTTTCTCCAGGGGGGGCTATAAATTCAAAATAGACATATACCAAAGGTTTTGGTATATGTCTATTATGTGATACCTTAGTATATGTTTTGGACCAATATTTACATGAATTAAAACAACAAAAGCAACATTATAATGTACATATAAATGCACATATTCATGAACACACCAATACTTACAAAGACGGAGGTCTCCCAAGGCACAAGCCTGTAGGACACATTTAGTGTTTATAAGATCTGTTTTCTTTCTTATTTTTCACAACTTTACCGGAGAAACTACGTCAAAGCTGGTTTTATGGTAAGAGCACTCACTACGCCACGTATTCTTAACGTACAATATAACGAAGGTCGGATGTCTCACTCCGATTAGAATTCAAAACCAAACATTCTAACAGATTTTAGCATAAATTTTCTTAAACTAATTATTAACTATGAACTTATTTATTACCTTGTGTATGTA
>NC_051445.1:999267-1020272 GCF_001649575.2 Kryptolebias marmoratus
TTTTTTTTTTTTTTTTTACGTCTTATTCAAGGTAAAGTGAGTGGTGGGGCGGCGCCCTAGCGCCCTCTATTGGCCAGCCACCACTGTAAACAAGTGTTTTCATGATTTCTTTAGTTTCTTTCTCGCCATCAGGTTATAACAGTGTCAGGGACACTAACCTGAAGAAAGACACAGAAGCACAATGATTCACTTTATTTTTGTTCCATTTCGATAAATTTCCACAACAATGAATGATCTGAACAATCTTTAAAACCTGTATTGTTTGTTTCAGAGGTGTTACAGCTTTTAACAGAGGATAAAATAAATTGACCCACTCAAACCAAACTGCAGACAGATTCAGGCTGAATCACAAACCTGGAACAGGAAATGCTGAAGATAATCTGGTCAATAAATATGGCCCCACATAAACCCCCCACATGACAACAGAAAATGCAGAATAAACACATAGAGGTGAAATCATCAGAAGTCTATCGATCAGCTGACAGATAAATCAGGAACAGGTGTAGAAATAAAGTTTCTGTCAGGAGTTACAGGATCGTGCAGCCACCGCTCCGTTCAGCTGATCTTCTGGCGTTTCGTTCGTACTGAGCTCGCAGTCGAGCTTCTTGGTCTCTGAACTCTCTGTCTTTCTGCTCCTTTAATTGATTTTTAGTGGCTTCCAACTCCTTCGCTCTCTCCACCCTTTCTCTCTCTCTTTCTTCCCTCATCCTCTCATACTCCCTCCTCCTCTCCTCATTCATCTCCTCCCTCTCCTTCTTCCTCTCCTCCTCTCTCTCCCTCCTCTCCCTCTCTCTCTCAGCCTGGAGCATTTCATTAATTTTCTGCATTTCTATTTCGTATTTTTCCTGTATCTTCTGCTCCAGTTCTTCTCTCTCTCTGCGTATCTTCTCTTCTTTCTCCTTCAGGATGCGTTGTTTCTCCTCTTCTATCAACCTCTCAGCCTCCTGGAAATTCTCGTTGGTGTAGTGGCTTCCTCCGTTCTTCTGAACAATATCTCTGATCTTCTGCAGGAGCTCGATGACCTGAGAATTGTCGCCCTTCAGCTTGTTGTTGAAGACATGGTACTGGTTGTTGCATCTGCGCACGACTTCCTGTATATCTGGGCATTCAGACAAGAACTCTTCAATAGTGGTGTCTTCCAGGTTGTCTCCGTGAGTAAAGAGGACCATGCTGTATCTGTCTGCAGCCTCTCCAAAGATTTTTTGAATCTTCTGCACCGTCTGCTTCTCCTCTTTGGTGAATCTGCTCAGGGAGATGATCACCAGGAAGACATGAGGGCCAGGAGAAGCGTACCTGATGCACTGGCCCAGATCTTTGGTTGTTCTTTCCTCCTCATATCTGGTGTCAAGTAGACCCGGAGTGTCGATGACAGCAACCTGTTGTCCATTCACCTCAGTCTCGGCTTTAGCACAGTCCACAGTTAAAGACTTGGGACTGCATTTAGAGTGGAAGAGCTTTTTTCCCAGGATGGTGTTTCCAGTGGCGCTCTTCCCAATCCCGGTCTTCCCCACCATCACAATCCTCATCTCACTGTTGTTTGTCAGCATGGTTCCTGGAAAAATGGAGACAGAATAAGAATCTATATCACGCTCAGAGATGAGATTAAAGAGGGATGAGAAGGTGTTGGAGATATGAGGGAGCTTTACTTCCAATCAGACTCTTTCAGACTCTTATCAGAGTTTTTTAAAGTAGTTTTGATCAACAGTTCTTCAGGTTTTCTGAAGGTCTGAACATGAGCTGCTTTCTTCTCCCCACTTTTTTACCTGATGATTTTCAGAGGAATATCCATCTAAAACCACCTTCCTCTGACCTGTAAATCATTTAAAGGCCTAGACCTCCTTAAAGGAATGTTTTCAACTAAGATCATCACAAAAATTATGGACTTAAAGTCATTTTAGTCAAAAAGGACAATAGGCGTAATTCCATGTCATTCATGACATTATAGCGCTCGGCATGTGTATTGTGAAAGACTGTCAGCTACTACCACCCCAATCTGTCAAACTGACTGAGTTTGAGCTTTTTTTGTGTTTGAAAGGATCAGTTGGTTGTGGCGGCCATCTTGGATTTGAATAACTCCAAAAGTTCTTTCTTTATAGACGCACATCCAGTGATTACTTTCTCAGATTTCATTAAAATTCCCTCATTTGGTTATGAAATATTTTGCTAACAAACACTCCAACAGTTTAAAACTGCTGCCTGGTAGGTTTTAAAATTTTTTTTTATTTATAAGTTAAGTTTAAAACAAGACCAGTTTGTTAGCGGACATTTTTTAATTATGCAGTAACGTCTCAATATTTGAATTGAATCATATTTTTTTCTTTTTCTGCATTTAACCTCAGTGTGTGGAAACAAAACTTACATCAAATCACATTTTTCTTTCATTGAATTGAATTTAGGTAAACTGACATTATGACCCTGTTGAACAAAATGAACAATTGATTCTTTAAGACAATATATATATATACAGAATATAGTTAACTCTCTGGCCTTATGAGTATACACATCAAGATTGAAGCTGAAACTCTCAAGGAAGAATTCATTAAAATACATTTATAATATGCCAAAATGGCAGACTTTGTGCTGGATTTAGGCCACACCTCCAAGAGAGGTAGATTTCTACAGGTGTGCCAAGTTTCACAGTCATGACAAATTATTAAAGGTGTCGGGTCTTTAAAGTGACGCTGAGGAGCCATTTTTTGGGGAAAAATCTTCTGTGAAAACCTCAAAAAACTGAGTGCAACCTTTCATACATGTTCAAGTCTTAAAAAAGGCTTTTCCTTCATCAGGAGAAAAGAACAACAGGTTTACGGTCACATGTTCATAAAAAGGTTTTTGTTGCCGTAAATTCGTCAGCGATCTCTGTAACTGTAAACCATGAAATCCTTACTTACCAAAGCTGCTCTTCTTGTGTGGAGCGGAGCTGTTTCCGTGCACGGACACGTTAAAACGAGGAGCGCATGAAGAAGTGAGACTGCAGTGTCTCCTTTTATACTCCTTACGCCTTCATTTTATAACCTTCAGAATGAAACTGAAGCTGTTTCTCAGCTTCCTCTCAGCATTTACAAGAAACAGCATTCTGGAAAAAACACCCCGCCAGGTTATGAGAATATACAAGTTTGATAACAATTCATACTTTTAAGAAACGGAGAACACAGACATAATAAAACTCATCTTTATGTCTAGTGAAATAGCATTTTTTTTAAGTTTTCACTGGATAAAAACACATTGTTCAACCTCTTTCATGAATCATGTGATGAGTCTGAAATAAAATGACTCACTTTACTGTTTGGTGCAACAGAAAATGATACAAAAATTAAACGGTGGTTTCCCATTTCTTATTGTAAGCACACAAAAGCAGAAATGAAAGCAGAAACGAAAAACAAACAAGCCGTTGGGAGGCTTTAAGGTGATTTACAGCAACGCAGGATTTATCAACGGATTACTTCCGTTAATAAATTAATTAAAAGGTCACATTGTTTTATTCATCTAATATATCAAACAAAAAGTTTGATATACTCCAAACATAAAAAGATGTCTGTGTTTAGCTAAGAAAATAGTACAAAAAAGCTCTCCTGATAAAAACAAGTCAGGAGAAATAAACGAAGACTTTGCAGCTTTAGGTGTGGAATCAACAATTCTGCTGAAAAAATACTAAAGCTATGCCCATTTAGTTGAAAAGTTTCTAAAACATGATTATATCTCAGTTAAACATGAGCTGTTAAAGCAGATGAAAGCTAAACTTTAGACGGAAAAGAACAAAACAACAGATACGTGTGAAAAAATGTGGTTTCATCATAAAATATGAAGTTTAAAAAAATGAAAGCAAAACTTTTGGGAGGAAACAAAATCCTTCGAACCCTACGATGTAACAGGAAGTGCACTCTACTGCTGATTATATTTGTGTTTTTATTTTATTTTATCATGTAGTTTACTGTTCAATAAATACTTTGTCAGTTATTTTAAAGGAAAGTTCAACAGGAAGTTATCAGAGAAAACATGGCTGTTTTTAAGTGCAATAAATGCAAAGTGTTTTCAAAATCATATTTAAAATATAAAAATATTTATGATTATATTTTTTTCTGTAATCAAGCAGCCTTAGTGTGAACTGTACGGTGGTACCAAATGTTAACGCAGCGACATAATGAAAGTAATAAAAGCTGCTGACTTGAACACCAATGAATCATACTGAGGAACGGTTAATATTTCCAGCGGCTGGTGTCTGTAAATGTTGGATGTTGGTCACACTGACGGTGTTTTCCAGCCTCACCAGGACAAAGGTGTCTCCATTAATGAGTCACCTGTAAGTTAATACATGTCATGTGTCGCAGGGTCATTATCATTGCCTCCCTGAGGCGAGGTGATGCAGGATGTTCCTTCATTTTTCTCTGTGAGCTTTCCATTTAAAGGTGGATGTGTAGCTGCTGATGGGCCTGCCTCATGTCACTGCGTCTGTGATGCTGCCGAGGTCCTGATTTGATCTGAGGTGGCCTTGTTGGATAAATGTACGGGTGGAGGAACACTGAAATCATTCTGCAACGTGCAGAACAAAGACGTTCACACACCTTAGTTACAGGCCTGTCCTCTTCAGCCTCTGATTCAAACCGGCCCATTTCAGTTTGGGTCAAAAGTTAACAGAAGACAGAAACATGGGATTTTAGCTGTTAGCTGAAAATTGATGCATCTGTCAGGTCAGAGAGGCGGCAACGATTTTGATTCAGATCTGAAGTCTGACCTGACACGACTGTTATTATTAAACTGATAAATATCTCTGATGTTATTTTATGTGTTTGAAGGAGGAGTTTTTTGGTAAATACAGCTGTAAACTTATCACTGCAGGTTTAAACATTTTAAAATATTTAACAGCGTGTTGGAAAAATAATCTTCCAGAAGGCTTGTGCAACTTTGCTCTCATATAACAGCGTATGAGTAGAAACTTGTATAACGTTTTTTAAGGCTTATTGTAACTTCTTGTGCAAGATGTTTCCTGCAGAGGTCAAACAGGAGCTGTGCTTTCTGAACCCAGATAAGGGAAGGCAGAGGTGTGTGTGTAAAAAAGACTTACTGTTGAGAGATGCAGGTAACACACATCCCACTGCTGCACCGAGATAAGAAACCACACCCTACAAGGTTCATACGTCCTCTAACTGTAATCCTCTTGAACAAGATTAAAACCTGATTGCATTTCTCTGTGTCGAGTGTAATTTTTCTAACACAGCCACAATTCAGGTCAAATTTAGAAAATTAATTAAATAAAAAGTGCTACGCAGCACAGCTAAATACCTCCAACACAAATGTAGTCAGTCTGACTGAATGGAAGGTAAATACCAAGAGATGATTTCTCCTTTGTTCATCTTTATTATTGTACTGTGGAGCTAAAATTCTTGGTTTTATTTTTATGTCTTATGCTACAAACCATATATTTTACATCTAGCTACGCACAGAAATATAATAATAAAACCAACGGTACAAAACTTGGTTCACTAAAAATTTATTCAAAATTATCTGCTTTAAAAACATAAAGAAACACAAATACGAGGAAGCAAAAAGTGTCAAGGTCCTTGAGGCCAAATCAGGAAACCAAATTTCCCTCCTAACAACAAATGAACTGTATTTATATAACACCTTCCTAGCCAACCAGGCCACTCTAAAGACTTTGTACCCTCATTTCCCCTTCCACGCAGCGCTCTACTACATCTCTACCAACCTAATCTGATTAAATCAGGGCTTTAGATCACATTCATACAGCAACGAGGCAAATCGGAGGCAATGAGGGGTTCAGTGTCCTGCCCCGGGACAGTATGCAGTCACATGCAGACATGTAACTTCATACTGCCAGGACTGAACCTCCGACACGCCTGTTAGAGGACGACCGCTCTCACCGCTGAGCCACAGCCACCTTCAGCACTATTACTGTTCAATACTACAGAAAACTACAACACCTAAGCTCCCTGGCAGGCCACAAAACAGGAGAAAACTAGTGAAATAAAATGGCAGAAAACCCCACCATTCCAGAATAATAGTTACGTTAAGCACCCCAAACATTTAACACAGATTCATGGCTCACTATGAAAGATTCAGTTTGATGCAGGTTTAAATTCACTAAACAGCCAGAACATATCACCAACGCCCAGCAGGGTGTAGCAGACCTGAAACACAACACAGAGAGAGCTTTCTCCCAACGAAACTAAAGGTCAGAGGGCATCCTGACCATCCCGAGCCACTCTGCAGAACCACCTACCAAACTGGTATTATAGCATCACTAGTCTTAAATAATTCATGTTTAAGGAATGAAACCTTTTGAAAATGTAATTTCACAAGATAAGACGGACTTTGGTGTATCTAAGTTATCTAGCTCTTGTACAGACTGTAGGAAGTTATAAATGCAGGGTGGAGTGTCAGGTGATTTTTTTTATTTCTGCTGTTTCTTGTAAATGTAAAGAGGAAGACAGAGAACAGTTTTACTTTCAGTTGCGTTCTGACCATCAGAAAGTGAAAGGACTTTGTTGGGGAGTGGTTTGCTGCAGACTGTAGGGATATTAAAAAACTTGCTGCAGTTTCTACTTCTTCACTTCAGCTTCAGTGTCGACACTGCCGTTTTTAACACGCTCCAAACCAGGAAAACAGCTCCGGTAAGTAAGAATCCACTCTGACAATATTCATTTACAGCCACAAAATGAAGCTACAATAACTGTCATGCTTGGTATTTTTTATCAATTCAACTAAAGAAATCGAAACAAACTGTGTTTTTGTGACAGACTGATGGTAACAAAGAGGCTGAAGATCACATTTAAAATAGTTTCTTTGCTAAGTTGTCTCATGAATAAAATGATTTTACAAGTTTGATTTTGGTTTATTTAGTTTATTGATCATGTACAGGAGCATTAATCACAAAGGAGAAATGTTTAGAACTACTTTATAGCTCTGAGAGCTAATTTCCATCTGCAGTCCTTGAGACACAAACATTACATAAAACTCAATACTGTGTAACAAACAAAGCATATATAGAAGTAAAATAATAAAAAGAAATTAATTCAAACAAGTAATATGATAAAAGTAGTAAAAGTAATTATGTCAACATCTTATTTCCACTCCATTTACCCAACTTCCCTCAGAACTTATATCCAACAACCCAAATGAAACATTTTTATTTTATGTTTTCAGTTGTTTGTTTGTTTGTCTGCTAGCAGGACTACCTAAAACCTAATAAACAGATTTGGATGTCCCACCAAACGTGGTTAAATTTTGGTGGTGATCCCATGCTCTGCAGCCTACCGTGTAACGTAGGAATGTCCAACTGCACAGCTGGACACCTCATTGGTCAAGGATGATGCCTGTTGATTTCAAGGTCACAGGGTCAAAGGTCAAATTATTATTTCACATAACATGTTTTCATGAGGTAAAGTCTTCTAAAATAAGTTGTTGAATGCTGGTAGATGATTACCTCCTACCTTCTCAGTTCTCTTAAACCAGTCTTTACCTGAGTCCTAAGTGGCAGAGGACTTCCTGTGTACAACATGATTTAGATTTTTATTGTCTCAAACATTTTTCTTCCACAGGAACCATGCTGACAAACAACAGTGAGATGAGGATTGTGATGGTGGGGAAGACTGGGATTGGGAAGAGCGCCACTGGAAACACCATCCTGGGTCGAGACTGCTTCCAGTCCAGGTGCAGTCCCAGGTCTTTAACTGAGGAGTGTGATAAAGGTCGCACTGAGGTGGACGGACAAAAGGTTGCTGTCATCGACACTCCAGGTCTACTTGACACCAGGTTCGGTGAGGAGAAAACAACCAAAGATTTAAGTCAGTGCATCGCTTTCTCTGCTCCTGGACCCCACATCTTTCTGGTGATCATCTCCCTGAGCAGATTCACTGCAGAGGAGAAGCAGACGGTGAAAAGGATTCAACAGGTCTTTGGAGAAGCTGCAGACAGATACAGCATGGTCCTCTTTACTCATGGAGACAACCTGGAAGGCACCACTATTGAAAGGTTCTTATCTGAAAGCCCAGATCTGCAGGAACTTGTGGCCAGATGCAACAACCAGTACCATGTCTTCAACAACAGGATAAAGGGCAACAATTCTCAGGTCATCGAGCTCCTGCAGAAGATCAGAGATATTGTTCAGAAGAACGGAGGAAGCCACTACACCAGTGAGATGTTCCAAGAGGCTGAGAAGAAAATTGAGGAGGAGAAACAACGCATCCTGAAGGAGAAAGAAGAGAAAATACGCAAAGAAAGAGAAGAACTGGAGCGAAAACTACAGGAAAAATATGAAAAAGAAATGCAGAAAATGAATGAAATGCTCAAGGCTGAGAGAGAGAGGGAGAGGAAGGAGAGAGAGGAGGAGATGAAGAGGGAGAGGGAGGAGATGAATGAAGAAAAGAGGAGGGAGTGGGAGAGGATGAGGGAGGAAAGAGAGAGAGAAAGGAAGGAGAGAGAAAGCGACATGAAAACCATGATGAATGACATGAAGGAGAAACACGAGAGAGAAATGAGACAACAAAGAGAGCAGCTGGAGGCCGAGTATGAATCTGCAGCTCGAGATGAAGCTGAGACTTCCAGTCCGTTCAGTTGGTTGAAGGACGTTGCTAATTTTATCGTGTCTGGAATTGGGAATGCTCTCGCATCTAAACTGATGTTAAAATTCTGAAATTTGAAAAACAAATGTTAATTTGCTGAAGTAATTGTGTTATACTGGGACAGCATTATTTCTGTATGTTGTTTAAAGAAATTGTAACAATGACATATATATATTTCCTTATTTGGCATTTTCTGAATAAAATTACGTTTTATGAAAACTAATAATGAATTAGTCTCACATTGCTACCCATTGTTCTAATGTTTAAATTAATGCAGATGTTTTTAGCATCTAAGTTCAAAATGTTTAATTCTCTTTAACAGCTATTAATTGTCATTTATTAATTTGGATTTTATGAATAGAAAAAATGTTTTTCTTTTAATGTCCATCATTTGAGTTTGTTTTGTTAATCAGTGTTTGCCACTGAAGTATTGATTTATTGTTTTTTTTATTGTCATTGATACAAATAAAGTTCTGACATGTTATTCTGTGCTGAGCTGTACTAGAAATAAAGATCAATGTCAAAGCAAACTGTAACAAAATGCTGTATTTTTGATAAAGGCGATGAAGAGACCTCTTTTAACCTTTTTTAATCAGATTATAATAAAACAGCTCTTTCTGTTCTAACAGCCCGATGCTGGAGGTTCTCTTATCTCCCACCTGCTTATTCACAAAAAGAACCTAAAGGCCAGCAGAAAATATTTCAGGCTGGTTTATTTGGAGAAGCAGGATTTTACGTTTTGCCTTTTTCCCACCAGCTGCTGGGAAGCAGGTTGGATCACTGGAGTCTCTTTAATTTTTGTGGTGTCTCTCTTCCCAATCTCTGATACTTGACCAGCTTTAGAAGCGTAGAACAGGAGAGGGACTTCCCACTTCTTAGGAATTCAGCACAACACTTAACCCTCAGACCTTTGTTTTAGAATGTAGAGCATTAAAATACACATCATTTACAAAATACTAAAGAGTCCAAACACTGAGTTTTAGTTGTGAGCAAAAATATCAAAAATGAAAGGTACGTGTTTTGAACGTGTTTATGTTGATTTCTGCTCAGAGCTGAATAAACTCTTGCAGTGATCAGGTGGTCAGATACATTCAGCAGCTTCAGCACATCAACATAAACAGGGTCTATAAGCTCAGCATACAGAAACAAACAGCTATAAATTAAACAAACGTGCAGAGGTTTAATATTCAGTGTTCTTTCACAGCGGTACGTCATTTTTGAGGAAGATGTGTTTTATAAGACTGAAAAACAATAATACACAGGCCCTTGTTTGGCTAACCTTTAACCTAACCTGGATGAAGACTTTTGCACTTTTCTTTCTGTGCTCTCTGACTGACGTCACAGGTGATAAGGTACTAACTACTGATAACTATTAGACAGAACGTCACATCAAAAATCATCAGACTTTCTCTTTAAGGATAACTTCAGATTTAGTGCAAAGGTAGTCAGAGGAATGTTTGTATTTTCTTTTTATTGCTGAAACACACACTAACACACACCATTCTTTTGGTGTTTCATTCTGTCATGTCAGCACTTCATGTGTGACTGAGTGAAGTGTGTGTGTGTGTGTGTGTGGTGTGTGTGTGCATCTGTACTCGTCTTGCTGCATAAACGGGACCACGGCCTGACAG
Source organism: Kryptolebias marmoratus (assembly GCF_001649575.2). NCBI lineage: Eukaryota > Metazoa > Chordata > Actinopteri > Cyprinodontiformes > Rivulidae > Kryptolebias > Kryptolebias marmoratus. Next base: position 1,009,478 of record NC_051445.1, read on the forward strand.
AGGACTCACAGTGTGGGGACGAACATCTTACTTGGGACAAAAAAAAAAAAAAATTGATTCCTTCATTAGATTCAGAGAAAGGAAGGTCAGAGACGCGTTCTGTCAAAGTTAAGTACTCGCATGTTTCGTCCTTTGGGGTGACTAATTTCATTACAAATGTTTTTTTTAAATAACAGTAACGATTTAAACAATTTTCTTTATAAAGTCACACAACAAAAACATATGCAATCTAAATACAGTTTGTGATTTTCCATTTGTTTCACTTTAAATGGGTTCCCTTTCAGGCTGTATTAATTAATAATTTACTTTGTAGACGTATTAGATTGTAGCAGTATAATTAGCAGCTTTATTTATAAAATTCATTTTGTATTCTTATTAGTAATTGTATGATGACTGGCTTTCTGTTTGGCTTCAGATCTCATAAAGTGATCTCTTTTGGAAAAATGTGACTGATGTTTCCTGATAAGTTATAATTTTTTAAAATTTGATTTTTAATCCCTTTTTGTTCAGAAAAGTTGACAATTCAGGTTCAAGTGACATACAAATTGTAGTTTTACACAAGTTGGTCAAAACCATCAGCTCACTCCTGGTAGGAGTCTGGCACTGATAGATCTGCATCAAATTGAGACAAAAAGCCCCTAAAATTTTTCATTATAAAATAATTCAGTTCTTTAGTTTCCTCATTGTCAGGCTTTAATGGTGTTATGAATTTTCCCTTATAGCATTATTAAAAACACACAACAACAATGTTGGATTTTTATATTCACTTTATTTCTTTTCCACTCGGATCATGATAGATTTCAGAACAATTTATTATCTAAACAAGCTCTTCATTATTTTGTAAGAAGAGTTTTACAGCTTCTAACAGATGATATTAACCCACTCAGTATCAGGGGAGGATTTATTGATCTAACTACACAAAACCTAGAAAGTCTCGCATATAGTCTGGTTAATAAACATAATCAAAAAATACAAGACAAAAAACACAGCAAAAATGTAAACTAAAGCAGGGGAGAGGTTAAATCAGTTTTTACCAGGGTAATTTGCAAGCAATATATAAATAGAAAAGAACGATGAAATGAAACGAACTCAGGTGCAGCAGAACAGAAAATTACAGAATAGTACATTCATCCCTCTGTTGTGCTTCCCATTGGACTCTTTGTTCATGTTGGGCTCTCAGCCTTGCTTCTTCCTCTCTGAGTTCTCTTTCTTTTTGTTCCTTTAATTGATTCATCATGTTTATTAACTCTCTTTCTCTCTGCTCTTTTTCTCTTCTTTGTTCTTCATAAATTCTCTCCAGCTCCCTCCTCCTCATTTCTTCATCATACTCCCTCTCCCTCCTCCTCTCCTCCATCTCCCTCCTCCTCTCCTCCTCTCTCTCCCTTCTCTCCCTCTCATAACGTCTCTGCATTTCCATTTCTAATCGTTGCTGCATTTGTCTCTCCAGTGCTTCTCTCTCTCTGCGTATTTTCTCCTCATTCTCCCTGAGGATGCGTTGTTTCTCTGCTTCAATTATTCTCTCAGCCTCCTGGAACATCTCGTTGGTGTAGTGGCTTCTTCCATTCTTCTGAACAATATTTCTGATCTTCTGCAGGAGCTGGGTAACCTGAGACCTGTCACCCTTTAGCTTATTGTTGAAGACATGATACTGGCCGTTACATCTGCCAACAAGCTCCTGTAGATCTGGGTCCTCAGCTAAGAACTCTTCAATCGTGGTGTCTTCCAGGTCATCTCCATGAGTAAAGAGGACCATGCTGTATCTGTCTGCAGCTTCTCCAAAGACCTCTTGAATCTTCTGCACCGTCTGCTTCTCCTCTGCAGTGTATCTGGTCAGGGAGATGACCACCAAGAAGATGTGGGGTCCAGGAGCAGCGTACCTGATGCACTGTTTTAAATCTCTGGTTGTTTTCTCCTCTCCAAACCTGGTGTCAAGTAGACCTGGCGTGTCGATGACAGCAACCTTTTGTCCGTCCACCTCAGTATGACCTTTAGCACAGTCCTCAGTTAAAGACCTGGGACTGCACCTGGACTGGAAACAGACTCGACCCAGAATAGTGTTTCCGCTGGCACTCTTCCCAGTCCCAGTCTTCCCCACCATCACAATCCTCATCTCGCTGTGTGTCAGCATCGTGCCTATGGAAGAAGAATGTTTGAGACAGAATAAGAGTGTTGAATATGGAAATTCACCTGACAGACAGGTAACAGACAGAGATGAATGGGCAGGAGGAAGTGGAGGAATGAAGGAAAAATAAAAACTTGACATCCAGCTGATGATCAGCTGAAGAATGATACATCTCAGGTCTTGGTCTTAGGTAGGTATCTTTTACTATTTCTTTTAGTTTTAGTTCTAATAATTTATAATTCTGTTAATCTATCTTTATAATTTAAGGTTGTCCTCTCTTTAAAAACAGTGATGTTGACTGGAAGCAGTCGGAGAAACAGATCTGGGTTTCTTCTCATTCTGACAGAATGAGACAGATTCTACCCAAAGATCTCACACAGAACAAGATTTTGAAAGAAAACTAAACTAACACCAGGTGACAACAACATGATTTATTCATAAATAATTGTTTCTATGAGATAAAATTTGATTCGTGATCACAAAATATAACTTTAATTGAAAAAAGTCACATAAAACTGTCATTATATTGAAATAAAAGGTAGGAAAAAACTAAAGAGTGCAAGTTTGCATAGGTTTACAGTGACATGCTTATAGATGATTTAGTCGCTGTAAATGAATTTTGTTAGACTGAATCTATAAGTCATCACTGTAACACATGAAAACAAGTTTATACTTACCAAAGCTGTTTGCCTTGTATGGAGTGAACTTATTTCTGTTTATCAAGTGTTGATGCTGAAGCTGAAGTGGACAACTGCCTGTTTTCTGCAGCAGCTTCTCTTTTTATAGCCCTACAATCTGTGTCAAAGCACACCCCCAGAGTTCTTTCACTTTGTGACTGTAAGAATGAAAATGAAACTGTTTTCTGCCCCCCCNGCAGAAATGAAAACCCCCTGATACTCCATCCGACCAGTATGTACAGTTTTAAGTTCCTACTATTTCAACTTCAATTTTAATATATAGATAACATAAAAATCTTTTTAGAGTGCTAACATTATATGTCTTTCTTTCATGAAGGCAAAATATTTGACCATTTATATGAAGGATAAAAATATTAACTGTATCTAAACAGCATTTTAGGGAATACAACACATTTTATTGTCTGGTTAGAGAGATTTTAAGAAAAGTTCAAAGACAACTCTGAATTATGTTTTTCTTTTTATTTTACACACAAAAATAAAAACAGGATAAGAGAGTGGAGATAGGAACAAAAAGTATTGGGCAGGGATTTTTTTTTTGTTTTAAGTTTTATGGCTTCTCTTTATAAAAAGGTTTGGGTGGTGTGAAGCAGAACCCTTGTGAAGTCACATGAGTTTCCACAAATAGTCACAAGACAGAGACAAACGCTGACAACAAATCAAGTGAATCTATCTGTTCCAGCTGTTTAACATAAACTAGCAGAGGGAGGCCATGCTGCTTTGTCTGAAGATAGTTTGATACAGGTTATTGCAAAGATTTAAGGAACAAGTAAATTTAATTTTATTTGCTCATTTTGATGCAGCTTCAGTAATGTTTTCATGTTTTAAGTTTTATTTAGGCTTTAATTGCTTGCATAGCTAAGACAGACAAACATACGTTTGCATTTCTATATTTATTCGGACTTTCAGTTAACTTCTGCTCAATTCTGTAGTGTCACCCAGACTCTTACCCTAAAACTAACCATTACATGCCTAACCTTAACCTGAACTTCATTCACACTTTAGACCTAACCTGAACCCTTAACCCAAAAAATAATGTTTCACCACATTAGGAGTGGCCTTTGGTCCCCATAAGGACTCAAGGTCCTGACAAGGTAGGTGGTTACATCAGAAAAGGTTCTAAAAAAGTAATGAAATACAAGTATACAACACCCACACACCACCCTTTTGAGGTGGGTGATAAATAGTACTCATACTGAGTTATTTTGTTTTTTTTTTTTTTTTTTTTTTTTTTTTTGGTGGGGAGAACTGTTGTGAAGCCACATTTGTTTCTATAATAAGCCACTAGAGGGAGACAAACACATCCATTAATTTTTTTTACCTACTTCTCCTTTCTGGGTCACGAGGAGCTGGTGTCTAACTCCAGGAGTCACTGTCTGAGAGGCAGGGGACACCCTGGACAGGTCTTCTGTCCATCACAGGGACACAGAGACAAACAACCATTCACACTCTCACTCAAAACTAGGGACAGTTACCAATAAACCTAACATTTGTGTTTTTGGTCTGTGGGAGAAATACATCATCTACATGGGGAGAACATGTAAACTCCACCCAGAAAGGCCTGGGTGGAGGCGAACCTGTACCCTTCTCTCTTAGTGGCTCTAACCACTGCACCACCGTGCTGCCCAAGACAAACACACATTAAGTAAGATTCTTTGCATTCAGGAAAGATGTTACTTTCATTCTGGTGAAATGTTCAGATTTTTTGAACACTGAAAATTCATTACTATAGTTTTGATATTATAGATACAATAATTTAGAAATCATGGTTGTTTAAAGTCCTTCAGTTGAAAACACATGATGGGAAAGTTGAGCTGAACTCTTCTACTTTGTGACACCCCTAAGAAACTTGAAAACCAATCAACATCTAAAACAAATATGTAATAAATCATGAATTATGAGGTTAACATTTTAAAGTATTTATGTCCACAAACCTTTACACAGTAAACATTTCTGGTGCCTTTACATTCGGAACCTATTTGTAGTAAAAGCTTTAATTTTTCTGGGAGATAAAATTTTAGAAGTGCACTTTTCAAAGTTCTCACATTTCATCATTTTGTGTGACGTTAATTTTATTGCAAATGTATGGGATGTTTTACTCATTGCAGGAAACATTGGACAACATTTTGATCCAAACTGGATCTTCGTCAACTCAAACAGTTTGGCATCAGGAAACATACCTGTAAAAACTTTCCCAGCTGGAGTGAAGTGTTAGTTAAATTATGTAAATATAATGGTTATAGTCTGCTATTTTATGTAATACAAGTCTTTTCATTATCATACCATGTTATGAATGTGTATTATTTTCCTTTATTAGACCTGATTGCACTTGTTTGCTTTGATACATTTTTGTTAGCAGTAATAGATTCTTGTCTATCAGTGCTAGGTTGGTCAAAACCATTACTCAGTTCTTTAGTTTCCTCATCGCCATGATGCTGTCAGCAACTTTCCCTCAGCGATTTAAAAACACACAAGAAAAATGTTGGATTTTTAGATTCACTTTATTCGTTTTCCCCTTGGATCATGATAGATTTTCACAGCAATGTATTATCTAAACAAGCTCTTTGTTATTTTTGTAAGAGGTGTTTTACAGCTTTTAACAGATGGTAGATCATATTAGTAGTACAGAAGGGTTTATTAGTGTTGAAGACAGAGGTATTCAGTTTACAAACAGTTGCATCAAAAGCTTATAAAGGACAGTGCTGCAGGTAATTCAGTTAACAGAGTCTCAGAACTACAAGATGACAGAAATACTGAAAAATAGAACAAAAACACTCTGAAGAAAAATCAACTGGGATCTTTATGAATCAGCTGACAGAAAGAAATTGAGGAAATAATTTGGAAGCAGCACCCTAAAAATAGAAAAGAACAGTTAAACAGAATTACGTTAGCAGCAGCAGAAGAGAAAATTACAGAATAGTACAGGAGCTGCTTTCTTCAGCTTTCTTTCTAGCATCGTTTTCAAATTGTTTTTGCAGCCTTTTTTCTTGCTCCCTGAGGTCTTTTTCTTTCTGTTCCTGCAACTGATTAACCATTTTTATCATCTCCCTTTGGTTATCTTCTCTTTCTCTTCTTTTTTCTTCATTAATTCTATCCCAGTCCCTCTTTCTCTCCTGATCCATATACTCCCTCTCCCTCCTCCTCTCCTCCCTTTCCTTGTCCCTCTCCTCCTCTCTATCTCTCCTCTCCCTCTCTCTCTCAGCCTGAAGTATCAAATTAATTTTCTGCATTTCCTTTTCATATTTTTCCTGTATCCTTCGCTCCAGATCTTCTCTCTCTTTGCGTATTTTCTCTTCTTGCTCTTTCAGGATGCGTTGTTTCTCCTCCTCAATTTTCTTCTCAGCCTCCTGGAACATCTCATTGGTGTAGTGGCTTCCTCCGTTCTTCTGAACAATATCTCTGATCTTCTGCAGGAGCTCGATGACCTGAGGCTTCTTATCGTTCAGCTTGTTGTTGAAGACATGGTACTGGTTGTTGCATCTGGCCACAAGTTCCTGTAGATCTCGACTATCAGCCAAAAAGTCTTCAATAGTGATGTCTTCCAGGGCATCTCCGTGAGTAAAGAGGACCATGCTGTATCTGTCTGCAGCTTCTCCAAAGACCTGTTGAATCTTTTTCACTGTCTGCTTCTCCTCATCAGTGAATCTGGTCAGGGAGATGATCACCAGGAAGATGTGGGGTCCAGGAGCAGCATAATTGATGCACTGGCCCAAATCCTTTGTTGTTTTATCCTTTTCATACCTGGTGTCAAAAAACCCTGGAGTGTCGATGACAGCAACTTGATGTTGATCCATCTCAGTGTGGCCTTTAGAACAGAACACAGTTAAAGACTTGGGACTGCACTTGGACTGGAAGCAGTCTCGACCCAGAATGGTGTTTCCAGTGGCGCTCTTCCCAGTCCCAGTCTTCCCCACCATCACAATCCTCACCTCATTGTTGTTTGTCAGCATGGTTCCTGAAAAAAAAGGACAGAAAATGAATTTATATCATGCATACAGGAATTCAGCTGATTAAAGAAAGGGGAGAATGCAGTAGGTAATGAGGTATTGAACCAAACATTCAGGGCACACCTCTGTTCTATGCATATTTGGCCTCCGTTGTTTCTTTTTTTACTCATTTTCTGTCCAGTCTGTATATCTGATCATTTTCAGAGTTATGTCCATTTTAAGCCAGCTAACTTTGACCTATAAATCATTTAAGGATAAAAACAGTTGAACTTGCATCTACACATAAAGAGTGTTGTGAATGATATACATAGTATGTTCAGGAGTGGAGTAAACATTTCTTAAAACCTTTAATCCTAGTGAGGCCTTATTTAACTAGGAAGCTTTTAGAACAAAGCTTACCTACATCTTGCATAAAAAGATAGCATGATTTCTCCTTAGGGCAGGTTTTGTTTGCTGTATGTATGCTGCACGGTCTGATTGTTACACATGCATCTGAGGTACTTCTGTCTGTGTCGGGACCTGCTGCTCATAAAATGCTTGCTTTTTCTCCTCTAGTTAAACCTAATTAGAAAAACCAGAGACTAGGTCTCACCAGGCACATGACTGAGGAATGCAACAGAAATTTTGGGAAACCTTTTGAGACATTTTGCCACATCTTTTCTCTGGGTTCATTTTACATGTGAGCATAGCTAAAATTACAGCACAGACATTGTTTTTGAGAGTGGAGGTTTTTGTCAGATGGCATGGTGCTTACACAAAATCAAGACTGTGACAGAGGTTTCAAGCTTCTTCTCTACAAGCTGCTATTAGTCACAATTTCAGACTTGGAAATAGGAAAATGTGTTATTGACAGCTTCGTTAATAAAATTTTGGTCTCACCTAAATTAGGTTCATTTAAGCGCTGAGAATGGAAATGATGCAAACATGTAACTAAACTCCCAGAGAACTGGTTGTAAATATTCTGTGATGATGTGAACAACATCCCAACTTACACATGACATCATCTGCCAGCGTCCGACAGCTTATTTTAGGTTTTAGCTCATGACATTTGAGTTAGATAAAATAGTTAGTTTTAGAAGCACGAGTTGAGTTCAAAACTTTCAAACAGAGAGCTATGAACATAAAACAATTCAGTTTTATTCTGTGTGAACAAACAACAGTGCCAATACAAGACAGTTTAACAACAAAAAACTATTTTAAATGGGATCTTTAGGCTCCTTGTTATCAGCAGCCTGTCACAAAGAGACAATTTGTTTAAATTTCAAAGGGAACTGTTATCTTAGCACCAATAAGATGATTCCTTAAAAGTTATTTCCTGAAAACCATGTTTGTCCTATTTTACATTTATTAAAAAAAAGTATTTTAATTTATTTTTTATATTTTTTATCTATAGCATCTTATGGTTGTCCCGTCCAGAAAACAGTGACAACATCATCATCAGAACTGAGTCCACAAAAAAAAAATACTGAAACAGAGCTGCAGTTTCTCCCATCCTGGCAGAACAACTCAGAGTCCACTCACAGAAACAGACCTTCTCAGCTGAAATAAACTGACAGTATGTGACATCAAGACCCTGTTAAACTAATTCGTCAGTAAGTTCTTACTTACCGGAGCTGTTTGCTTTGTATGAGGAGAACTTGTTTCCGTCCTTCGACGTGTTTAAAAGATCTGTGTTGATGCTGAGGCTGAAGAGTAGATGTGGAGACAACAGACTGTTTCCTGCAGGAGCCTTTTATAGCCCCACTCTTCAGGAAAAACACACTGACAGCTCTTTCACTTTCTGTTAGAAGGAAAGTGAAACTGTTTTCTGTGCCCCCCTTTCCTGCCTCCCACCCTCCAGCATTTACAGGAAACAGCAGCACTGAGGGTAAGTTGAAACCCACCGACTGTCCACCCCAACTATGTACATTTATATGAATCTTATTACTAATTATATCTTCATTTATTCAATAACTTCAATATTACAGGGCTAATCTTTACATTTAGTCTTCACTTCATAAAGGCTCATTATTTTGACTCTTTATAATAATCCAGACAGCATCTGAGAGGATATAATGCATCTTATTGTCCCTTTGCATGTTTTTTTTTAACTTTTAGTTGTTCCTCCCCTCCCCCATGCACACACACACACACACACACACACACAAAACAAGTCACAGATAAACCATTAAAGTATTTACACAATACAAAGATAAAAGAAGAAATTGACCCCTGTTACTGTACCATTATGTAACTCATTTTGTCTTTGGAGAAATTGTTGAATATTTTCATTAAAGTAGAGACATTGTTTTTAAGTAATTAAGCAGCCAGTTTAAATGAGACATCACTTAGAGACTGTCTACCTTCTGCCAGAAGCAGGGACTATTCTAGGATCTGACCTTTAGGGAAGCTCAGCCCACAGTGAGCAGCTGACAGGGGCTCATATCCCAAAACTGGAAAGTTTTTTATTATTATTTATTTATAAATACCTTACAATTTAGGGGAAAAACATATTTTGGTGCAAACAAGGAACTATTTTGTTTGCACAAGATAATCCTCTCGGTAGCCTGCTGAGCTGTTAGGAACTGCAGCTGTGGAGCAGCGTTCTGGGAACTGGAAGGATGCGGGTTCGATTCCCTACCATGTCAATGTGTCACATTGTCCTTGAACAAGACGCCAAATTCCAAACTGCTCCCTGGTTCCTTAATTAGCTGCCCACTGCTCCACTTGTGTGTGTGCCACATGTGTGAAGGGTCAAATGCTGAGAACTAATTTCACATTCATCCATTTTCTTTACCCGCTTCTCCTTTCCAGGTCACGGGGAGCTGGTGTCTGTCTCCAGCAGTCATTAGGCGAGAGGCGTGGGACACCCTGGACAGGTCTCTAGTCCGTCACAGGACCACGAAGAGACAAACAAGACAAACAGCCATTCACGCTGTCATTCACACCTGGGACAACTTAGAGTTACCTGTGAACCTAACATGCATGTTTTTGGTTTTTGGCTTGTCGACATGGAGTAAACCTGATAATGGTGTCCAAAACTTCAATGAAGATAAGGTAAATGATATAATCATGGTCGTCTGGATAAGATCTGCTCTCTCTGTCCCCAGAGTCCACGGGCGAGTGGGTGGAACAGAAACGTGTAATAGATATGTTTGAGAGAAAATCAATGACACAACGTTCTCCTTCACTTCAGATTCAAGTATATTTCAGTGTATCTCACTTGTGTTTATTTTTTTAATGTTTCATAATTATGAAGTACTGCTGCATTCATGTACTGTTCAAATTGCAAAAAAACGCCAGACTGCCCCATAAATAGTCTCTAATAATCATGATTTAATGAGTGAACATGAGTAAAATCCCAAAACAAGAAGTTTTTGAAGATTTTTATTGTAAAAGCTGCAGTAATTTACAATCTACTTTGACAAAGGTTAATGTGTACAACTCAGATCTTGACTTGTATGAATAAAAACCAAAACTCAATAAATCAGTGCTCTGATAGCAAACACTGACTAACCAAAAAAAAAATCAATTAAATAAAGTAACACGATAAACCTAAGAAGACCTGACTAACAATGGTGGAGAATAAAAGAAAGACCTAAATTCACTCAGCTCTTAATTCTAGTCATAAAATTAAAACAAAACAAAAAAAACAACAACCAAAAAGATGAATGATAAGTAAACATATTAAAAACTAAAACTACTAAATTACGTAAAAACTTATGTTTTGTAACTTCAAACAAGCGAAACCATTTTCACGTTAAGTTTCAGTCAATCAATCAAATCAATCAATCAAATTTTATTTGTATAGCACATTTCAGCAGCAAGGCATTTCAAGGTGCTTTACATAATTAAAAAACAAAATAAAAACAGCATGTGACAATGAATAAACAGTAAGAAAGAGACAAACATCAAAAACCCCACACTCTAACCCTAATTTAGCCATAAGCAACTCTAAACAGGTGGGTTTTAAGTTGAGATTTAAAGGCACCCAGTGTTTCAGCTGTTTTACAGTTTTCTGGAAGTTTGTTCCAAATTTGTGGTGCATAGAA
>NC_051445.1:1020393-1045797 GCF_001649575.2 Kryptolebias marmoratus
AATGTATTGTGGTGCTAAACCGTTCAGTGATTTATAAACTAACAACAGTATTTTAAAGTCTATTCTTTGAGCTACAGGGAGCCAGTGTAGGGACTTTAAAACTGGTGTTATGTGCTCTATCTTCCTGGTTTTAGTGAGAACACGAACTTCACCAGTCACCAGAACTTCAACAGGGAAACAATTTCAACAATCACAAACGTTGTCTTTAATTTGTTCACCATCTTAACTGAATTCATTCAAAACCTTTGACCTTATGTTGCTCCGCCCAGTTTAGCAATTGCACCATTGACAGGCGTACAAAATTCTACAAAAAAACAAACCAAATTTTGTGGCATTCTGCCGTCAGACTGCAGCAACCAGCTGTCTGTCAGTCATCAGTTACTGCGAGGATTACTGATGAAAATGACCTGAGATCGTCTACGAACATATTTTAAGGAAAAAGCAGGATCGTCATGTAAACGCCTCCAAGGATAACATACTGATACGTTTCTTCAGTCAGCTTTGACCAACTACTATCTGCTCACAAAATTTCAAATTTTCTCATCAGTTTAGATGCGAGAGCACTCCCAATTCCAGACAGAATAAAACTGGCGATGTCCTTCAACCACTTGAGCGGACTGGATCTCTCAGCTTCATCTCGAGCTGCAGAATTATACTTGGACTCCAGCTGCTCTATAAGTTCTCTCTTTTCTCTCTCGTAATGCTCCAACTCCCTCTTCTTCTCTTCTTCCATCTCCTCTCTCGCCCTCTTCCTCTCCTCCCCACTCTCCCTCTTCTCCCTCTCTCTCTCAGCCTGAAACATTTTATACATTTTCTGCAGTTCCATTTCATATTTTTCCTGTATCCTTCGCTCCAGTTCTTCTTTTTCTTTGCGTATTTTCTCTTCTTGCTCCTTCAGGATGCGTTGTTTCTCCTTTTCAATGTCCTTCTCAGCCTCCTGGAACATCTTGTTGGTGTAGTGGCTTCCTCCGTTCTTCTGAATAATATCTCTGATCTTCTGCTGGAGCTCGATGACCTGAGGCTTCTTATCTTTCAGCTTGTTGTTGAAGACATGGTACTGGTTGTTGCATCTGGCCACAAGTTCCTGCAGATCTGGGCTTTCAGATAAGAACCTTTCAATAGTGGTGCCTTCCAGGTTGTCTCCGTGAGTAAAGAGGACCATGCTGTATCTGTCTGCAGCTTCTCCAAAGACCTGTTGAATCCTTTTCACCGTCTGCTTCTCCTCTGCAGTGAATCTGCTCAGGGAGATGATCACCAGAAAGATGTGGGGTCCAGGAGCAGAGAAAGCGATGCACTGACTTAAATCTGTGGTTGTTTTCTCCTCACCAAACCTGGTGTCAAAAAAACCTGGAGTGTCGATGACAGCAACCTTTTGTCCGTCCACCTCAGTGCGACCTTTATCACACTCCTCAGTTAAAGACCTGGGACTGCACCTGGACTGGAAGCAGTCTCGACCCAGGATGGTGTTTCCAGTGGCGCTCTTCCCAATCCCAGTCTTCCCCACCATCACAATCCTCATCTCACTGTTGTTTGTCAGCATGGTTCCTGTAGAAGAAGCTGGAAAGGTGGAAAGTAGGAACATTTACTATATAATATCAGTTACAAACTCCAGATGAACATTACTGAGTAAAGGTTTTAGGGCACAGCTCTGTTCTTTTCAAATTCTGCTTCCAACCAGTCAGACAGTTGCTGTAATCTTTTAAAGTGGTCTTAATGTGAAGACCTTCAAACTTTCTAAAGGTCCTTTACCTTAACAGTGGACGCTCTTGTTTTTTAACCCACCTTTTCTTTATTTCAGAGGAAAGTCCTGTTGAACCCAACTAACTGTGACCTTTGAATCATCTCAGAATAAAAAGCACGGAAGTGGTTTGAAGATAAACCAGAGTAGTTGTCTGCACACAGAGTGACGTGCACGAACCAGTTCAGTAAAGTCTGTTCATGACAGAAAAAGATGTTTGAACTAAACAGACATCAAGACTCTGTTAAACAGAATAACTGATTCAGTGAGTATCAGCATGTCAGCTCGGCTTCATCAGGGATCAGTGCAACACATGAGAACAAGTTCTTACCAAAGCTGCTCACCTTGTAAGGAGTGAACTGGTTTCCGTCTGTTAGAGAGAGCCGTGTTAATGCTGCAGCTGAAGCAAAGAAGTGGAGCCTACAGCATGTCGGAGGCTTTTAATAGCCTCACAGCCTGCAGAAAACCCATCCCTACTCACAGTTGTTTCACGCTGCAACTGTCGAATGAAAATGAAAATGAAACTATTTTTTCTGCACCCCACCATCTGCATTTACAGGAAAAGGCCGAACTGTGGCAGAAATGGAAGCCCTTTAACACTTCACCTCACCAATACACACAATTACATGCAAGTTTTACAACAATTTTTAATTCTAATAAACACGAAGCTCCACATTTTTATGAGATTTCACTTCATAAAGACAACATTTGACCCCTTATATGAATCATGTAAGAAAATGAGTTCCTACACATCATCTGAGAGGATGAGATGCACTTTATTGTCAAGGAACATTTATTTTAAACCTTGTGGTGGGAAAGCTTTTAATAAGATAACACCTGCTGCTGATAAGTCATGACTATGTTATGAGTTCCAAGGCCTACGAGGTTTCACCAAAATGAGCCTGTTTCTCTTCATGGGAACCAGATAACCCTGGTTTTCCTTCCAATATCTTCGATATCAGCTCCTGTGTCGACTCTGGAGGTAGAGCTTTGATTCGAAGCTTCCCGTTCGGAGCTGGGTCTCTGATTTTAATTGTCTTTAAAGCTCTCTGTATGTCGAGCACCATACATAAATAAACCTGTTTAAGTGATTTCATCTAACAGCGTCTGGAAATCTGGAAAATTGATTTTTTTCCACAACAACCTGCTGCTGTTCCAAAAAAAGCCATCACCCCCCCCCCACACACACACACACAAAATCACAAAAAAATCAATCAATTAATCACACAACACCAACAAAATCCACCAGCTATTAAAGCATTTATTTTATTTACTCATTTTATTCAAATCCTGTTTATGTTTGTCTTGTTTTTAGCAAAACAGTAATAAGTTTTATTTAATTCTAACCTCCATTTATTGAATTTTTCTCTTTTTTAGTGTTTTGGTTTTAGTAATTTTTAGATTTTAGATGCTTTCTGATGATTTATGTGNTTTTATAGCCTCACAGCCTGCAGAAAACCCATCCCTACTCACAGCATTTTTCAGTTTGAGACCGTTAGAATGAAAATGAAACTGTTTTCTCTGCCTCCATCCCCCTCCCCTCTGCATTTACAGGAAAAGGTAGAGCATTTGCAGAAATGGGAGCCCCCTAACAGTCCATCCCGGCAGTTTTTAAAAATCCTTTACCAGTAGATACAGATAATACAGAAATAACAAATATCAACTCTTGTGGAATAACATTTTTATCAAGACTTTATTTACTCATTACTTAACACTTCACAATTAAATGAACATTAAGATGAGTCTAATGATTTCTTTTACTGTCCCATAATCACCAATTTTCTCGACTTCTGGTTGGTTTACTGAGTAAAAAAAAGAAAACTTTTGTTCATTTACCCACCAAGTTCCCAGCTAATTCCTGCTACTACTACAGGTGCTAATACATTTAAAGAATCATTGAACTGTTGACAAAAGCATGCACTGTTTTCCTATAAATCAGCCAAGCTTTATGTTGGGTTGAGACTTTTGTTAGTAGTGCTGAATCACACTCACAGTGTCGTTAAAGGGAGCTTTGTTTCATGATAAACACCAGGAAGTCACAGTGATCAGTTTGTTGGATTAGGTTGTTATTCAGGCATTCAGTAGTTATGATCTGTTCACATGCTGGTTTTTGGTTGTTTATTAATTCTGCCATGTGTAAATAAGTACTGTATAACTAATGCTAACTGTATTCTGTAAATTATTAATGTTTTTATGTTGCTGATCAGTTTTTATAATGATTACAAAGGTTGCTTTCTGTTTCTAAATTCTGGTAAAAATGAGGTTGTGGTTTGACCTGAGCACATTAGGAGCAAACTTCTCGTACTCACTTTCACTTTAGCTTCTTATACTTCAAACATCCAAAGCTCTCAACAACCACTTTCTTTGTTACATTAAGGATTTTATGTTTCCATATTTTCCTAACAGAGCACTTCACTCTCCGTCTGCAAGTTTACTTGTAGTTTCTAAAAGTAGAACCCCTGGCCAAAATGACGGAATCACCACTATTTAAAGATGTATTTTCAGTTGTTTAAGTTTTTGTAATAAAAAAGATTTTTCAAAACTTCAACCTTCTGGCATTACCAAACAATAAAAACATAAATATAATGGTTGTAGTCAGTCACATTTGTTTTATTTAGGTCAATTAGAAGAAAAAAAAATGGCTTCATTCAAATTAAACAACAACACACAAAAAATAGAATCATGAGAAAAACACTGTGTCATTAGTACTTTGTTGCACCTCCTCTGGCTTTTATAACAGCATGAATTCTTTGCAGGTTGCAGTCTTGTCTGACTTCCAGCATTGGAGGTCTCAACTCTCAATCCCCCAAATGGCCGATCTTCTTGGTTTAGATTATATAGGTCAGCCTTCTACTCAACGAGCGCTGATTGTTTCTAGCCCACGCTTGTGAAGATCGGATGATGGCATGAGAAATGCTGGGGGATCATTTTCAGGTGTCTGACTGTGGGACCAGTTTTAAAGGAAGGGAATGAGAACTCAGAAAAGCCTTTGCCAACGTGTCAGAAATACTGCAGGTGCAGCTTGCCTGCCAGAAAATTAAATCCCAGTTTAGTCCCTCGGCTGCCCTGCAGTTTGGCGGTATATAAGAGAGAGAGATTCGTTCCGTAACGTCAGCCCTCCGCACCTGTGTGGGTTCCCAACTGCTTCCTGTGGAGGTGCTTCATACAGTTATGCTGGAGGTGGAATCGATACCTATCTCAAAGGGGTGGGCTATGTGTCCACTGATGTGGTGGACATAGACCCTGTGACACCTAATAGCCTCCTTATGGGACGGCCTGATTGTTCCCTACCCCAGGTGGTCTACTCAGAGATCGAGAACCTCAGTCAAATATGTTGGTGGCACTCACAGATTCTGACTGATCAGTTCTGGGCTAGATTCATCTGAGAATACCTTCCTGGCTTACAGGCAAGGCAGAAATGGCACTCAGTCCCTCCTCAACTTCTGGAAAGTGTTGAGTGGATGACTAGAAGTAAGTTACTTTTTTCGGTGATCTGTTTGTTTGTTTTATATTCAGTTGTTAAATGTTCAAACTGATAAGGGATCAGCATATGATGTTTATAGAGCTTTGTAGGTGCTTGAGACATAAAACTCTTTTAGCTCCTCATAAGCTTACTTTAGAATCTGTCTCGAGCTATGCAACATCTTTAATTAGTTTCTGTCGAGTGGATGCGGCGCATTTAAAGTTTAGTTTAAAGCTGAACTGAAATCAGATCTCAAAAAATTGACATTACATGTATGTTATTTAGTCAAACACATCCACACAACATTGCAGGAACCTATTTATCTGACTTAAAAGTTAAATAAACAGTTTTTAGCATTTAAGTCAACAATTTCCAAAGTGGGTGATTTGTGGGGCGGAGTTGCCGGCCTGGGTTTATGAGGTGCACTGCGCCCTGGCCGGCCAAGAACACCATTACTGTCCGGTTGTTTACTAGTGGAAATGGATTAAGGAAAAAAGGAACTGCACTGAAGAAACCTTTTTTGAATACCCCCAGATTGTTGTCATGACATCAGTACACAACAGTGCAAATCAACATAAAGACGGCAGGTGAGAGCTAACATTGCGAACTTGAAGCTAACCCCCCGATGCTAACTCGTAAACAACATGGCCGCGCTTCAGAGTAGCATTTACAAACTCTCACACCAGAATAAACTAATCAACAGCAGTTTCAGACCATGAAATTTGTTTATTCACACATGAATTGTTTATATTTTTCCTCTGAATCACAAACGGATCTCAGGCTGTCGGCCTGCAAGCAGCTCAGACCTTTAATGACAGCGCACGCTCACTTCCTGTTTGAAGTAAAACTTCCTGTTGCTCGTCTTCTTGTCTGTGGAGACGTCCTCCAATCCATTTTTCTTTCTTTTAAAATCAAAAATAGTTAGGACTGCAGCAGGCAAAAGCTCCTGTTTCTTTGGCGTGAAGCATCAGTAACACGGGTCGGAGCTGTGCTTCTCTTTGAAGTGATCTGAACCCGAGTTCTGATATTAATTCCCACATTTGAGCTTATGGATCCAAATCTGAGGAGGGTTTTTATATTTTAGGAAGCCAAATAATGAAACTTTAGTGGTATTTTCTGTCCGGTTCGAACAATTAATTCCAACGAACTGAACTATATTGCACCCATTTTCACCCACTCACTGATGAATGGCTGAACCTCAGCAGCTGAGTAGACGTAACACTTACGGGGTGGTCATGAAAAAAGCCAAAAACACTTGAGTGGTTTCTTCATTATTGAGAATTACCCCCCAAAAAATAGTATTTTTAATTTAAAATTCTACAAAAAATACATATTTTATAGCTATATTTGCACTGATGTTGGCTTTAAAACATGTTTCAGTTCAATTTTAATTCTAACCTCCATTTATTGAATTTTTCTCTTTTTTAGTGTTTTGGTTTTAGTAATTTTTAGATTTTAGATGCTTTCTGATGATTTATGTGTACTTTTTTATTTTGACACCTACCTTGGCTCCTTCATGTTCCAGCCTCCATCGTTAAATCTTTTTACAACTTCCTGCTGTTTGAAACGATCTGGTATGTGGTTATTGTCTGATTGTTTTTTTGCTTTTCTCCTTTTCTTTGTCTTTTGTCTGCTGGGCAGCACTTTGTGTTACCGCTGTGTAAAAAGGTGCTTCCTTTAAATGAATAATGATTTGATCTGAACTGATCCGTTGTGAGTTCAGATTCAGATTTATTCCATTTTCCTTGAGAGCGTTTTGTTGCCACACCTGCATGTGAGTGTTGCCTTCATGCTGGGATTTTTTTTACCTGTAAGCTGGTTTTCATAAACAGAGAGAACATAGAAAAAGGTGTAACCAGTGGATGAAGTCAGTATGAGATGCAGAGAAAAAGGAGAAGTAAAACCACCACAGGTTAGAGAAGGATGGTTTAATAAAACTGTATCTTTGTTTCTAGTGTTTTTCTCCTGACATCTTTTCCTCCTTTTCTTTAAAAAGTCACAGTTTCTTCCCTTCAGTCTCTCTGTAGGCTCCTCTAAAAGCAGCAGCTTCTGGCTCTGATGACATTAATCACTTTGACAGAGGTTTAGGTAACATGCATCTTTATTTCTGCCACAGCTCAGCACAGGCTAACACATCAGATCTTCATTGGTACAGAAGACAATGAGAAGCTGTCAAATCAATGCATTGATAACAGAATGATTAAACAAAGCAAAAAGATTGAAGCAAACATGAGAAAACAAGCTGATGCGTGAATTCTAATCCTAAAGTTCATTATAAAAGTAAAGTAAAGTAAAAATTTATTTGCATAGCACATTTCAGCAGCAAGGCATTCAAAGTGCTTTACTTCATAAAAACATTAGTAAAATCATTACAATAATCAAAAACATCATTAGAATCATCACAAAAAAATCATAAAAATCATCGAGCAGATACACTTACTCGATGTAACACAGAAGTCTTCAAATAAGATTATATACATTTTAAATGTACAAGTTCAAGAAGAGTTAACTAAATTGAACTCTTCTGGTTTTGTACAGAATCAAGAAAAAACTTCCACTGCTGCTTCTCCAACGCGTTTAAAAAATCTCCCAATTCTACCGAAGAAACCGATTTTCTCAGCTTTAGCTCGAGCTTTGTTTTCATACTAAAACAAACAAACAAAAAATTTAATTCAACAATACCCTCGCAGTATAATATATTTTTCTTCAGTGAACTTCGAACTACTTGTTTAGCTTTTTTACCATCAGTTTAGTTGTTAATGCCTCTGCAATTCCAGACACAACAGCAGAAGCAATGTCTCCCAAAAAGCTGAACGGACTGGAAGTCTCAGCTTTAGCTCGAGCTTTGTTTTCATACTCGGCCTGCAGCTCCGCTTTTTGGTTTTTAATTTCTTGTTCTTGCTGCTCCTGTAATTTATTCTTCATGGTTTCCATGTCCCATTCTCTCCTCTCCCTTTCTATCTCTCTTTCCTCCCTCCTCCTCTCCAACTCCCTCCTCTTTTCTTCATTCATCTCCTCCCTCTCCCTCTTCCTCTCCTCCTCTCTCTCCTTCCTCTCCCTCTCTCTCTCAGCCTGGAGCATTTCATTCATTTTCTGCATTTCCTTTTCATATTTTTCCTGTATCCTTCGCTCCAGCTCTTCTTTCTCTTTGCGTATTTTCTCTTCTTGCTCCTTCAGGATGCGTTGTTTCTCCTCCTCAATTTTCTTCTCAGCCTCCTGGAACATCTCACTGGTGTAGTGGCTTCCTCCGTTCTTCTGAACAATATCTCTGATCTTCTGCAGGAGCTCGATGACCTGAGAATTGTTGCCCTTTATCCTGTTGTTGAAGACATGGTACTGGTTGTTGCATCTGGCCACAAGTTCCTGCAGATCTGGGTCTTCAGACAAGAACCTTTCAATAGTGGTGCCTTCCAGGTTGTCTCCATGAGTAAAGAGGACCATGCTGTATCTGTCTGCAGCTTCTCCAAAGACCTCTTGAATCCTTTTCACCGTCTGCTTCTCCTCTGCAGTGAATCTGCTCAGGGAGATGATCACCAGAAAGATGTGGGGTCCAGGAGAAGCATAATTGATGCACTGGCCCAAATCTTTGGTTGTTTTCTCCTCACCAAACCTGGTGTCAAGTAGACCTGGAGTGTCGATGACAGCAACCTTTTGTCCGTCCACCTCAGTGCGACCTTTATCACACTCCTCAGTTAAAGACCTGGGACTGCACCTGGACTGGAAGCAGTCTCGACCCAGGATGGTGTTTCCAGTGGCGCTCTTCCCAATCCCAGTCTTCCCCACCATCACAATCCTCATCTCACTGTTGTTTGTCAGCATGGTTCCTGTAGAAGAAGCTGGAAAGGTGGAAAGTAGGAACATTTACTATATAATATCAGTTACAAACTCCAGATGAACATTACTGAGTAAAGGTTTTAGGGCACAGCTCTGTTCTTTTCAAATTCTGCTTCCAACCAGTCAGACAGTTGCTGTAATCTTTTAAAGTGGTCTTAATGTGAAGACCTTCAAACTTTCTAAAGGTCCTTTACCTTAACAGTGGACGCTCTTGTTTTTTAACCCACCTTTTCTTTATTTCAGAGGAAAGTCCTGTTGAACCCAACTAACTGTGACCTTTGAATCATCTCAGAATAAAAAGCACGGAAGTGGTTTGAAGATAAACCAGAGTAGTTGTCTGCACACAGAGTGACGTGCACGAACCAGTTCAGTAAAGTCTGTTCATGACAGAAAAAGATGTTTGAACTAAACAGACATCAAGACTCTGTTAAACAGAATAACTGATTCAGTGAGTATCAGCATGTCAGCTCGGCTTCATCAGGGATCAGTGCAACACATGAGAACAAGTTCTTACCAAAGCTGCTCACCTTGTAAGGAGTGAACTGGTTTCCGTCTGTTAGAGAGAGCCGTGTTAATGCTGCAGCTGAAGCAAAGAAGTGGAGCCTACAGCATGTCGGAGGCTTTTTATAGCCTCACAGCCTGCAGAAAACCCATCCCTACTCACAGCATTTTTCAGTTTGAGACCGTTAGAATGAAAATGAAACTGTTTTCTCTGCCTTCACCCCCCTCCCCTCTGCATTTACAGGACAAGGCAGAACATTTGCAGAAATGGGAGCCCCCTAACAGTCCATCCCGGCAAACTTTACAAATCCTTTATCAGTAGATACAGATAACACAGAACTATGAATGCTGAATTACACTCACAGTGTTGTTAAAGTGAGCTTTGTTTCATGATAAACACCAGGAAGTCACAGTGATCAGTTTGTTGGATTGGATGGTTATTCAGGCATCATAACGAAACAGCCTCTCAACTAATGGAGGAAGTAAAGTGTCCAAAGGTTAATGCAGACTTTGGCGTTTATTGAAGATGTAATGACTGCCGTCTTCCCCGTGTCTTTATCTGACCTGCAGGCCCAAATTATCAGTGACTTTGGAAATTTACAGGTTTTCTTCGGGAAGTCATCCTCATAAATTTCATTGGACCGTCACCAATCAAAAGTTCGAGGCATCATCGCTTTGATCAGTGCAGATTCACGAGTCATCCCTGAGGATCACTTTCACCCACTGCCACCTTGTTCTTTCCTGTTTGGATGGTAATCATAACTTTCATTTGGCTTTTCTGGAGGGAAATTCCATTTTTATAGGCACTTTCTTACAGTTTGGTCACAAACCATGACTCCAGTTTCTTTTCTATAGAAACTTTTTACATATTTAGGTTATAGCTCACAGGTGTCAAACTCTGTTCCTCTCTCTTGCATGTTTTAGATGTATTCTTGCTTTAAGATACTTGATTTAAATGGATGACTTGTGGACCTGCTTCTGGAGAAGTTGATGATTTGGTGAGAAGCGAATTGACCCATTTGAATCAGGTGTTTTGGAGCAGGAAAACAGCTAAAACTTCCAGGAGAGTGGCCCTTCAGACCTGCTTCCCTAATCTTTAACAACTCAGTCTCAGCTTCATTCAGTGCTTAGAGTCCTCACTGTGTTTTTACAGTTTCTTTAGATTTCATTAAAGTTGCAATTAAATAGTGGATGTATGAAGTAAAGCATGTTTACCACATGTGATCTATCAGTAACACAGATGAGGTGAAGTCTCTGAGCGTGGCTGCACGGATTTTCACGCTTACTTCAAGCCTGGTTTTGTACAAAGCAATGTTCCAGGGAGGCGAGGTTCAAAGAAGGGTGTTGTTTTCATGTTTTTTGTGCCAATATTAAGATGTTGTCTCTGATAAACTAACCCTGTTCCAACCCTGGACTGCTTCACATAAGAGAGAAGACAGAGAGAGGCGTCTCTGGACAGAACATGGTGACAAACAAAACCTGAGAGGCATCTGAAGACGAGTAGTTCTGGGAACTTTAGGAATCTGGCATATGTTTTTAGATCCAGATGATCCTGCATGTGTATGAAATTCATTAAAGTTTTCTGGCTGTCAAGAACAGAGTCTTTGTTTTATTTAATGTAGTAAACATTTTTTAATTTCTACTGTCAGAGCAGCATGTGTAATAAATCAAAAGTTAACCCCTTAAAAGTTGTAAAACATAACTGAATTATTTAATTTACTCAAAGTTACATAAATAGGCAGCGGATAGAGCCTCCCAACATGAAGGTTGATGTTTAATGTCTAATCGATGTCTGGTTTCCCTCCTGGACCTTTCTGTGTGGAGTTTGCAGCACGGTGGAAGTACCTGGATCCTTGTGTTACACACCGACATCACAGCAAAAATCTTATCATCACGCTGCTTAAAGTTCAGCCAACATGTTTTATTAATAACAGCGACAACACAAAAACAAACATACAAACTGACACAACATGAAGGGAAACTGAAGCCTTTTTATTTAGGTTTTTGTTACTTCTGCAGCATCATAAATATGTGGTACAGAACATTACAGTAACCATTAACATTCTTTTAGAAGTTATATGCATTTCAGGAAAGTTGTGCAAAAGATCTGTGGGTTCTTGCAGAGTCATTAGTTCTAGGACCAAAAGAATAAAATTACAATAAAAACAAGATTAATCCAACACAGAAATATCTAAACAAGTTTTTAAACCTTTCTATTGTTTCAGGAAACAAGTTTACAACTTTCATCAGAAGATAATATATTTTAACTCGCTCAGGCTTACTTTGGGAGCAAAAAAACTTTAAACAAAAAAGATGTAAATTTACAAACAGGTTCCAAAAACCAGAAACAACACAGGGCTCAAAAACGCAAAACAAAAAGCATATATTGTTTTAAATACAGGTTAATCATGAGTTTGTAGACACTTTATAAAGCTTTAATAATTATTTATAAAACACTGTGAAGGAGGCTTAACATTTTGAAGATCAAGTGTTATATTTATATTCAAACAGTTAATAATTATGAGCATTAGGATCAATTCGATTTACCTGAAGGAATCAAAGTACAGCAGATATTTATGAAATCGTGAGTCTGCTTCAGTGGAAGAACAGCGTTTCCTAACTGTTGTTGAAAACAGAGGCAGCAGCAAAATTCATACAAACAGAGGCAGATAAAAAACTAAATGAACAAAACACGGAAAAATAGCAAGTGAAACTAAAACAAACAGAAAAAAACAGGATGTCACAGAGAATAAGGATTATTTCTTTAAATTAGGCTCACAGCTTTTCTTTAAGTTATTCTGCAGTTTCTTTATTTTTGCCTCAGTCTGCAGTTTTGTCTTCATTCTTTTCTTTCTTTTTGTGTATTTTTTCCTCTCTGTCCTTGTTTCTGCTTCCTGTTTCCTCTCTGAACGTCTTGTACATTTTACCCCAGCGTATTATTGATTTTTCTTCTTGCTCTCTCAGTTATTTGTCTCTCTTTCTGTTAAATCCAGACATGTATGCCCTTTCTCTTTCCCTCTCCTCTCTCTCCCTTCTCTCAGTCTGGAGTTCACTGATTTTCTCTTTTTCACAATCTTCCTGTAATTTTCTCCTCAGTTCCTCCATTTCTTCTTCTTTCTCCTTCAGAATCTGCTGTCTCTCCTCCTGAAACATCTCAAAGATTTTTCTAAATTTTTTGTCAACAATATTTTGGATCCTTTCTTCTTGCTTTTTGAATTCTCGTTCTCTCTGTTCATTAAATGTAGCCATCATGGCTGCCAGTTGACTTTGGCTTTCCTCCCTTTCCTTCTTTATCTCATTCTGCAGTTGCTCAAAAATATTCAGAAACTTCTTGTCAAACATTTCCTTTCCCATTTTTTCTTTCTCTTTGCAGACTTGCGCCTTTTTCTCCTTGTTTTGAGTCTCATAAAACATCCCGATGGTGTGTTGACTTCCTACATTTCTCTCATCGTCTCTGAAGTCTCCTTCTCTCAGTTCACTGTATCCCATCTTTCTCTCCTCCTCCTTTTCCTTCCTCTGCCTTTTCCCCTCCCCTCCTCTCTCAGTCTGGATGTTCTCTGACACTTTTTCATTCTCCTTCTGTCTTTTTCTCTCCTTTTCTTTTTGTTCTTTGCGTCTTTCTTCTTCTTTCTCCTCCAGCATGTTTTGCGTATCTTCTTCGATTGCCCCCTCAGCCCTCAGTTCATCGTTGGTCAGGGCGGTTCCTGTGTAAAAAATTTTTATGAATATGAATTCAGCTTAGAAGACAAGTAATGACAGGTGATGAACGTAGCTCAGAAGGTACGGGAGGAGTGACGGGATGTCTGAAAGGACAAACATTTACATTAACAGATGTGGCTAAACTTGACAAAAAGGATGGTACCTCCAGGAAAGACCACAGAGACATGTTAAACAAAGATATGTCCTGGAATCAGCATCACAAGTGTCTTCAGTGCTTTAATCAGTCATTCTGCTTATTTAAAGGGTGAAAGGTAGTCACAGGTCTGTCTGGTGTCATGGTGTGTACCACTATGAACATGGAGCACAGAAAGCTGAGGACAGGGTTGTCTCAGGAGCTTAGAAAGAAACTGACTGAGCAGCAGGTTGAAGGTAAAAGCTGTAAGACCATCACCAAGCAGCTGGATGTTCCTGTGACTGCAGAAGGGTAAGGTCCACAAGACTGGAGACAACCTCCCTGGACGTGTCCACAAGAGGACAACTGATGACAAACTGAAGAAACGAATAATACGAATGGTAACCAAAGAAACAAGAACAATTTAGAAATTAGATGTGAACTCCAAGGTCATCAGTGTCAGATCGAACCATCGGTCTGTTTGAACCAAAGTGAATTTAATGGAAGACGACCGAGAAGGACACCAAACCTTTTTATGGTTTCAGGCGCAGAATTTGCCAAAATGCATCCTGAGAAGCCACAAAATCTTCTGGTTGAACGTTCTTTGGACAGATGAGACAGAACTGGAGCTTTTTGGCAACAAGTCCCATCAGCTCTGTGTCCACAGACCCAAACATGAACCAAAGATCAGAACTCTGAACCTACAGGGGAACATGGAGGAGGCTCGGTTCTGTTCTGGTTCTGAATCTGTTCAGGGTCCAATGAAACCTCAAGACTATCAAGGCTTTCTGGAGCCAGATGTCTCAGTCTCAGCGTCAGAAAGCTCGGTCTCAGTCTCAGCTCATGGGTCCAACAGGATAATGACCCAAAACACCAAGAACGGGTCAGAACCAAACATTGGACCGTTCTGAAGTGGACTTCTGAGCCCTGATCTAAATCCTGCTGAACATCTGTGGAAGGAGCTGAAACATCTGGAGAAGGAGCCCTTCAGACCTGAGACAGCTGGAGCAGCTCAGGAGGAGTGGACCAGAACACCTGTGGACACCTGAGGACACCTGAGGACACCTGTGGACACCTGAGGACACCTGAGGACACCTGTGGATGCCTGTGGACACCTGTGGACACCTGTGGACACCTGAGGACACCTGTGGACACCTGTGGACACCTGTGGACACCTGAGGACACCTGTGGACACCTGTGGACAGGTGCAGATGTCTCAGAGAGAGCCACAGAAATCCCCTGATTGCCTCAAAAGGTTGAGCAACAAAATAGTAAGTTAAGGTACCATCCTTCTGTGAAGGCCAGTTTCATTCGTTTATTTTTTAAAATACTTCTGTTGAACCTAAATTCAAACGTTAATTAACTGATTTTTAGTATTATTTTTTTCTTTTTATGACTTTTGTCAGTTTCAGATGGGTTTTTCTTTCTTTAACAAACAGATACAAAGATATTGATCCACATCTGTAGATCTCTGAAAATACTTCAAGCGTCCATTAATTAATCACAACCTGTAAAGAAATGTAGAACTGATTCTTAAAGAAATGTGTTTGTGTGTGAGGAGATTTAAAAGTCGAAGCGTGCAGCGTTTACCTTCACTCTCAAACTGGATCAGGGTGCCCACTGGGCAGCTTCGGGCGCCGTCGGCCACCATGACCCACTGTCCTTCTGACACGTCGCTGCGATAAAAACAATACCAGCGGTAAAATACAAGTTCTAAAATAATTCATTTGTCTCATTATATTTTAGTCACAGACATGAGTGAATTCATAATCCTTTGGCGAAAGTTTAGGGACGCAAGTATTTGAATAACAAATAAATGAATAAATAAATTTCCCATTTGATTTACTGTATTTCATACATGTCCTGTATTTTCTCTTCTTTCTCGCTCAGGATGTGTGGTTTCCCCTCTCTGTTGGTCTGCAGTTTCTGGAGTTCCTCCTGTAAATTCTGCAGTTCCTTTTTACACCCTTCTTCTATCTCTCTCTCCATGTCTTCTTTCCTTTTGCGTATTTCCTCTTCTTTCTCCCTCTGGATGCGTTGTTTCTCCTTTTTCATGTCCCTCTCAGCCTCCTTGAACATGCCGCTGGTGTAGTGGCTTCCTCCGTTCTTCTGAACAATGTTCCTGATCTTCTGCAGGAGCTCGATGACCTGAGGCTTCTTATCCTTCAGCTTATTGTTGAAGACATGGAACTGGTTGTTACAGCTGGACACAAGCTCCTGCAGATCTGGACTGTCAGCTAAGAAGTCTTCAATACTGCCGCCATCAAGAAGATCTCCATGAGTAAAGAGAACCATGCAGTATCTGTCTGCAGCTTCTCCAAAGACCTCTTGAATCCTTTTCACCGTCTGCTTTTCTTCCTGAGTGAATCTGCTGAGTGAGACAATCACCAGGAAGACGTGGGGTCCAGGAGCAGAGAAAGCGATGCATGGGCTCAGATCTTCAGCTGTTTTATCGGAACCAAACTTGGTGTCAGTCAGACCCGGAGTGTCGATGACAGCAACCTTCTGTCCATCCACCACAGCAGCTGCTGTAGCACACTCCAACGTCAGAGACCTGGGACTGCACCGGGACTGGAACCACTGTCGACCCAGAATGGTGTTTCCACTGGCGCTCTTCCCAATCCCAGTCTTCCCAACCAAAACTATCCTCAGCTGATCGGAATTCCTCATGATGGTTCCTGAGGAAAATAAATTCAGATGAAGTTCAGCTACAATGTAGACAAGGAATAACAGCTGATTGACAGCTGAGAAGGTGGGAGGTAGTGTGGGGTTGAAGGAATGCCTGTAAGCAACCAGAGAATCAGCATTTTCTGAGTAAAATACAGTTTGAACTCTGAGAGCTGAATGATTCCTGAAACTTACTGAAGAAGCTGAAACTGAGTTCTTAAGGCAAAAACAAGTAAAACACCAGGTAGCATTAGCTAAAAGCTAAAAGTAGCAAAAGTAGCAAAAGACTAATTAGTGCTCATTAGGTGAGGATGACTCATCTACTGCAACACCAAACTTTGGATCAATATTTGTAGCAGTGACTGAATTTTAGCCATTTTTTTTCTGAGCTCAGCCAGCTGTTGTACATCCAAGGATTACTTTCTGAAAATGTCTTTAAAATTTATCCACTGGTTCATGAAATACAGACATCAGCAAAAACATTATCGCCCTTTCACCTGCGATGGCAGACAATAACAGCCATAACCAATAACCTGTCACTTTGCCATGAACTGTAAAAATCTGTGTTTCGGAGGTTAAGAAAGTTAACTGAACTGACACCATGAGCTGCTGAATAAATTCATGTTTGTATTAATAAGATCACAGCATAGAAACATCATTTAACTGAAAACATTTAGTTCAGAAATTCAGCTCAAAGATCATAATTCAGTTTTTATTTTTAGACTGGATGAGTCAGGCATCTTTAACACATGGAAACGTGATACTCACCAGCACTGGTTGACATGTTTGGAGCCGGCGTCGGTCCTGATCGGGTCACAGAGAGCCGTGTAAACTGAAGAGAGGAAACAGAAAATGTGACTCGTGTCCTGCATCTTACAGTAATATAGCCCCGGAGTCAGAAACAAACCCCTCCCACAGTCTGTGCTTTCATTTTCTGTCTGTCAGAATGAAACTGCAATCACTTTCTGTTTCACATACAGAGCTTAAAAAAAAGGAATAACTTACTGATTCCTCTAACTTTAACTCCCTATATGTATAATAATAAATTCATACAAACTTTAAAACCATTTAAAATGTTGTTTTTGGAATAAAAGATGATCTAGTGATAACATAAGACATCTTATTTTTATGAAACCATATTTCCAAGAATAATATGATCAGTTGGACTGGTGGAAATAAACTGTTTACTCTATAATTTTACACAAAGTTCTCAGTAAATTATCACACTTGGTTTAAATGACAAACACCTTAAACTTCACCCACCCCTGATAATTATTCTGTTGTTCTCAGAAAATGATTACATATTTTTGTGAAACCACTTGGAGATAATAAAATAAGTTACTAATGCTGACTCTGCAGGTGGAAACTGCACATTTTTTGTTATGTTCAATTTCTTTCTTCTTTATTTTAGTTAAAACACTGGTTTGCCATGTGTTATCCCACAGCGCCACCTGGTGTGGATTACACAAAAACGACTTCGATAAACTCTCAGTTTTCATTTTTTATATAAATTACATACTTTTTTCTTGTTAAATGCTTATTTATCCCTAGTATTTGAAACAGCAGATTTTGTTTAAGTCACACATTTTGTAAGACAGGTACTTTATTTAATTTTACCAGACTTTTTTATAAAAATAAATTGTTGGTTCTAAAAGAGTTTTTACATTTTTACACTTCAGACCCTCACTCTAACAGTTATTAGTCAAGAATAAGAGATCAAATATTTCCAGTAACTTCACAGTGTAAATGTGATAAATGTGGGTAACTTTTTTATTAATGAGATTCTTGATATTGTACATGGTATGTAAGTAGTCTTTTTCATAATGGAGTTGCGTTTTTAAGTTGTTTTACCACATTTGTATCTGATGTCATTATGCTGGTTCTGTTTATCATAGCCTCATCTGACATTTAGCAATTCTTTTGTAATTTTTGTATTTTGTAACTTGGATACTCATTTACTAATTTGCATCGTATGTATGCACATGTAACAGGTAAAACGAGCCTTGTTAAATCCCACTAAATTAAGAATGAAACAGTGCCATTTGCTGCTGCTTGTCTCTCCTGCACAGTCGTGGGAACTCTCATTGCATAGACTGCTCGAGACCAGGTAACGTGTCTGCAACGATTGAATTGCTGTGGTATTTTGTGCAGGTACATTACTGAGTACAAATTGGGAATCTAATGCAAATGTTCTGTGATTTTCACGTGTGTTGCACAAAGTCTTTAACATAAAAAAGGCAGACAGATAAAATGATTATTTTTTTGGTTCCCATTTAAAAATTATTTTATAGGCTTTTGTATTTTATATTTTTATAACCCACTATACAATCACAAGACTAATTTAAGTTGGTAATATTACTGTTGTATTAATATGTCAATATAATTATTATCAATGAAGCTAATGCTATGGTATTGTGTTAAGTTAGTATAGCTGGATTTATTGCACAAACTGCTTGAGGCGTGGCCAAAAGAGTGAGGTAGTTTGTGCAGATAATAAAATAGCTCATTGAGCAGTAGGGCTATAATTATACATACATGCATACATACATACATGCATACATGCATGTATGTATGTATGTATGTATGTATATTTTTACACTGTTGAATTGCAGCCACCAGTGGTTCAATAAATATGGCAAACAGTGATGGGGCGCCTCTTTCAAGTCTGAAGCTTTGCAAAATCCAGTCATTTGTTTTCACACAAGCACTGGGTGAGCTGTATAATAATCTGATCCATGACAAAAAGTTATGTCCAAATCCAAATTTATTTAGAGTGGCAAATAGACAGTTAACCGTGTCAAAAGCCTTCTCTGCATCTAAAGAAACAATTAAATCTGATTTATTTTGGATGTTGCAATAATCTATTAGATTGATGAGTCTTCTTGTATTATTTACAGCATAATGATTTTTAATAAATCCAGTCTGGTCAGGATGTAGAATATGAGGGTTTATTTTTTCAAGTCTTGTGGCCAACGTCTTAAAAATGATTTTAAGATCTGAGTTTATAAGTGATATTGGGCGGTAGCTGGATGGATGTGTGGGTTCCTTATCCGGCTTGAGGATAAGATTTATGTTAGCAGAATTCATATTTGGGGAGAGTTTCGAGGTTTGCTGAATTTCTGTGACCAGCCGTTGGAAGGTGGGGGACAGCAGTGTCCAGAATTCTTTACAGAATTCTACAGGAAAGCCAACGGGTCCTGGAGCTTTGCCTTTAGGCATAATATTAACTGCTTCATGCAGTTCACTAGCTGCTAAAGGTAGCTCCAGAACCTGTTTCTGTTGCTCATTCAGTTTAGGAAGATTAGCTTAACTCATCTATGTCAAGATCGGAAGGATCAAAATCTTTTGAATATAGATGTTTTAAAAATTGAATAAATTTCATTTGGGTCATTAGTTGGTTTACCATTACCGTCCGTTATTGTTGAAATTGTTACCTTTTCTTTATTAACACCCTGGACAAGTCGCAAGTTCATCACTGCTGGAAAAGACCAGATCTTTTTTTTTCTAAATGAACTTTTATCTCATGACTGCACCTATAAGGGCAAATTATCAGGTGTTTGCAGTCTCTGCCAAAGTAGAGCCTATTTTATGCTTTTATTTTTTGTTTTCTACAACAAAGTCTTAGGCAGAGACAGGTTGTCATTTGTCATTTTGTCAGTCATAAAAATGGAAGAAAGAATGTGTGGAGGTGTGGTTTGGTACAGACTGGAGCGATAAAAAGGCTCTTGCAGGAGGCATGCTGTAGTCTTCATCTTCTTCACTTCAGATTCACTTTCAGCACTGCTCTATCAAACCTCATCATGGACAGAAACAAGCTGAATCTTAAAAAACAACTTTCTGGTAAATAAGAACTTAGTTTCATTTGTAAAAGTAAATATAATGTGATCACTGAAGAATCCAGTTTGACAAAAATTATTTACAGCAACAAAATTCTGAGTAAACCTTCAAGTAAATCTGAATAAATGTGTACAAACGTGCAGCCTTTACTGTTTTATGTGTTGTTGTTGTATTTAATTCATTGTAATGTTGTAATAACAATATTCTGATGGTATGTCTGATATAAAATGCCAAGTTGTTTCATAGCATTATAAAAACAAGTTTTTAGCAAAAAACAAAAAGCCCAACCAGTGATATGACATTGAAATAAATTAATTTGTCAAAAAACAGTGACTTTATTAGAAATCCAAATGTTTTCTGATATCTGTCTATATCAATCATTTTAAAAGAAAAATTTGTAACTGTTTTATTTGTAACACTGCTTTCATGATCAGTTGCTTTTAATCTGCCTCCATGATAAATTTTGAGTCTTCATTTTATATCTAATTATTCCTAATTTTCCAGATGAGGTTGAAGTTTAATTTGTATCTTTTTATGCTTAAGAATGGAACAGGTAAGGACTGAGCTGGATATGTAAGAAAACAACTATAAACTTTAAAATACAACATCGTAGTAATCCAACTAGTCTAAAAAGAAAAATGCTTAACAAAGTCAAATGTTTCATGCTTCAATTTCAAAATAGATTTAAGTATACAGTCTGAACACAATATGTTTCTTCCACCTGAAATAATGCCGTCTCATCTGCTGTCAAACAGTTCACCTCAGCTTTTTTACTGGATGACTGATCTGACATGATTTGACCTATAACTACTTTATATTTTTCCCACAGGGTAGAGTTGTGAGACTCTACCATTATCATGATTACATAGGAAATCAGAAATTTGAGCAGTTACATAGTCACAGAAAGGCATGTCCTTGTAGAAAAAGGGATTAAACTTCCAGTTATAAAAATGTTGAGGAAGGTCAGACTTAACTGACACTGAAAGGGGGCATGATCAGAAATTAGAAGACTGAGATAAGCTGTGAGAGCTTTCTACCTTTGAAAAGGTTTTCGAAATAACTAAAAAAGCAATCACAGAGAGACACATTATCATTACAGGGATAAAGAAGAAATCACTTATTAGAAGGGTATTACAGCCTCCACATGTCAACTAAATTTAGTGATTTGTTCAGATTATTAGGAACAAACAGACTAATGATTAAGCATTGTTCGAAGAAGAGTTATCTAAACTGGTATAATAACTTTTAAAATTCCCTCCAGTAATTATATTGTAGTCAATATGGTCGACTAATGATTGAAAACTTTACAAAAACAAATTTGGGGTTATTAAAATTGAATTTAAAAATATTTAGAAGGAGGAAGGGGGGGATGCATTAATAGAAGTGGATGCATCTGACAAATGGTTTTGTGATCTATAGACCATACCAAAGTCCGATTATTATTCTTCAGAACAAATAAAAAAAGGTGATAAACAAAAACAACTGGACTTTTATTCTGTAGCTGAAGATGTTTCACTTCTCATCTGAGGTGGTTTGTGAATTCAAAAAGCAGAGAGAGTGGAGTGTGAGCTTTTGAAGCTGAGATGTTCTGTATTCTAGATTCACCTGCAGATTAACTCACTCTCCTAACAATAGAGGATCTACTGGCAGTTTGTTGAAGCATGCTGCTGTTTCTGCAAAGTGTTTCATATCATGATTAAAGAGAGCTTTGTCTCCCCACTGCTGAGAACATCTGCAAATTGAACCTGGTGTTATTTAGTAGAACTTTCCTTCATTCGAATCAATTAAATTCAACTCAATTCAGTTTATTTATATAGCAGCAATTCACAACAAAAGTCGTCTCAGGGCACTGTACAAGAACATTCACATACATTACAAAAAGCCAATTAGTAAAAGCCATCTAAGGAAGCCAGCAGATTGAGTTAATTCTTCACTTTGTTGCAGTTTCCCATCCTGAGCAGCACACTGGTGACAGTGGAAAGAAAAACTCCTTTCTAACAGGAAGAAAACCTCCAGCACAACCAGGCTCAGGATGAGCGGCCATCTGCTTCGACTGGCTGGGGTTTGAGAGGGCAGGAAAGAGACAAACACAGAGGGACGGGTCCAGGTGTAGTTTCTACTGGAAGAAAGACAAAGAAAATCATGTTAGTGATAGAAATAATTACAGTAGAGCAAGTAAAGACAGTAGCAGAGTGAGGACACGTGGACAGTTTGTCCTCCAGCAGTCTAAGCCTATAGCAGCAGAACTAAGGGATCGCTCAGGAAACTCAAGCCAACCCTGACTATAGGACTGATCAAAAAGGAAAGTCTTGAGTCTGATCTTAAAAGTAGACAGGGTGTCAGCCTCACGGACAGAAACAGGAAGTTGGAGCCTGAGAACTAAAAGCTCCGCCTCCTGTTCTACTTTGGAAACTCTAGGAACCACAAGTAAACCTGCAGTTTGAGAACAAAGTGCTCTGTTAGGAAAATTTAGAACAATAAGATCTTTATAATAAAATGGAGCTTGGTTGCTGAGAGCGCTGTATGTTAGGAGTAAGATTTTAAATTCTCTCCTGAATTTTACAGGGAGCCAATAGAGAGAAGCTAAAACTGGAACCTGATCTCTTCTCCTAACTCTCATCAGAACTCTGGCAGCAGCATTTTGGATCAACTGAAGACTTTTTAAAAAGTTCTTTGGACTCCCAGATAATAAAGATTTAAAGCAGTCCAGCCTAGATGTGATAAATGCATACATTTTAGTGATATTGTTCAGGTAGAGGAAAACAGACCTGGTAACATTTTTAAGACAGATCCTGATCCAAAATAACACCAAGGTTCTTTACTTTAGAACTGGAGGCCAAATTAATGCCATCCAGAGGAAGAGAAAGGCTGCAGAGTTTGTTCCTAAGATCCTCAGGTCCAAAAACCACAACCTCTGTCTGTCTGAGTTTAAAAGCAGAAGATTCCTGCACAACCTCATACATTCTTAGCCCCCTTTATCACCTGTTTAAATGTCAGTTGAATCCATGTGTACAACATCTTACAGGTACTTATTGAAACTCAATTCTTTTCCCCAGGAACCACCCTGACAAACAACGATGAGATAAGGATTGTGTTGGTGGGAAAGACTGGATGTGGAAAAGGTGCCACTGGAAACACCATTCTGGGGAAAAAGTCCTTTAAATCCAAGTGCTGTGGCATATCTGTAACTGTGGATTGTGATAAAAAAGCTGGTAAGGTGGAAGAACAACAGGTTGCCATCATCGACACTCCGGGTCTACTTGACACCAGTTTTAAGGACAAGAGAAAAGATTTGAGCCAGTGCATCAGGTACGCTGCTCCTGGCCCTCATGTGTTCCTGGTGATCATCTCCCTGGGCAGATTCACTGCAGAGGACAAGGAGACAGTGCAGAAGATTCAAGAGATCTTTGGAGAGGCTGCAGACAGATACAGCATGGTCCTCTTTACTCATGGAGACAACCTGGATGACACCACTATTGAAGAGTTCTTGTCTGAATGCCCAGATATACAGGAAGTTGTGCGCAGATGCAACAACCAGTACCATGTCTTCAACAACAAGCTGAAGGGTGACAGGTCTCAGGTCATCGAGCTCCTGCAGAAGATCAGAGATATTGTTCAGAAGAACGGAGGAAGCCACTACACCAACAAGATGTTCCAAGAGGCTGAGAGGTTGATAGAAGAGGAGAAACAACGCATCCTGAAGGAGAAAGAAGAGGAATCATGCAAAGAGAGAGAAGAAATGGAGAGAAAGATAAAAGAAATATATGACAAGCAGGCACAAGAAATGCTCCAGGCTGAGAGAGAGGAGAAGAAGGAGAGAGAGGAGGAGAGGAAGAGGGAGAGGGAGGAGATGAATGAAGAAAGGAGGGAGCGGGAGAGGATGAATGAAAAAAGAAGAAGAGAAAATGAAGAGAGAATAAAGGAGATGGAACGCAAAATGAAAGCTTTAAATGACCAGAAAGAACAAGAATTAGGAGAGAAAAATAGAAAGCTGAGAGAACAACAGGAAAGAGAAGCCAGACAAAAGGCTGAAGTGCGTAGTAAATGCACTATTCTGTAATTCCATGTTCTGCTGCAGAGAAGTTCTTTTATTTTATCACTCTTTTATTTTTCTGTGGTGTTTAGTTCTATTTATTTCTACACCTGTTTGTGTCAGTTGATCGATCCATTTCTTCTGATTTCACCTAGAGGTGTTTTTTCTATTCTTTGTATTGGTGTTGTCATGTGGTTTTGGACCCTGTTTATTAATTTAGCATTTCTTGTTCCAAGTTGTTAAAGCAGCATCTTGTAACCTGAATATGTCTGCAGTTTGGTTCACAATAAACCTTCCTGGGGTCCTGAGTGGATCTAAATATGTTATCTTTTGTTAAAAACTATAAAACACTTGTTATAGAAACTATAAAATGGTTTAAAAGCTTCTTTAGATAATTCATTCTTGTGGGAATCTTTCATAATGGATCAAAATAAAGTGAAACTAAGAACCCAGCATTGTGTTTCTGTGTTTATTCGGGCTTGTGCTTCAGGCGGTGTCCCTCCCTCACAGATAGTCTGATGATGAGAATAAAAAACTGAAGAAATTATGATAAAAGTCATTACATTAAAAAACAAACAAATATAAAACATTGTCTCGACTTTGTATCTTTTCCCCCCCAGAATTTCCATGAGGTCCACCAAAAGAAATTTTCCCTGCAGAGAGAAGCAAAGCAACCCTAACCCCTAACCCAGATGTAGGAATTACTGTAACTGTTAGAAAAGCTGCACCACCTAAACTGAATTACTATCAGTAAAAGAAAAGCCGTGCTCAGGGGTGGAAATTAGCACCCGCCACCGGCCAAATGTGGGTAAATATTTGAAGTGGCGGGTGAATTTGATCAACGCACACGCCACTGTGACGGGTTGGCAATTTGAACAGAAAAGGTATTATTTGTCCTCCTGACATATAGGGGGCAGCAATGTGCTCGAGTTGCTGCTGTTACGTCGAGCCGCGCCATAGACAAAATGTTCCTGCTTGGCTTTTTACCAGGTCGTTTTCAGTGGAAATTTCAGAAAGGAAATGCTTTTCATTCTCTCTGACACTCCTCTGTAAGACTCATAAGAAAACAGAATTTATGCAGAAATTAAAGCTGTTTATTTAATTGTAAAATCTACCAGTCTAACTGAGCTGCTACACTCCTATACCCCCTCCCGTTCCCCTACATCAGCAGACCTCGCCTGTAAAAGGGAAAGCGGAGCACCACCCTGGAGCCAGGCCTGGGGAGGGGTGGGAGAGCTCACCGGCGAGCAGTGGCGGCTCCAGAGATTTTTTTCTGCAGGTGCTAAGGGGGTGCTAAGCATTTTATTGAGGGTGCTAATGAAGGATTATTTGTTCTTACAGTTCTCAACACACACAGACGCAAGCACAAACATATATAATCATATAAATGAAGAACAGAATGAAATATACATATGTATCTGTGATAGGCCGATATCTCTACCTAAACCTCTATCACAGAAATAAAGAAGCTTCCCACAACATGAACATGTAGCAGTGCA
>NC_051445.1:1047714-1069183 GCF_001649575.2 Kryptolebias marmoratus
AAGTGGGGGACATGTCCCACACATACCCCGGTTATGCCTTTGCTTGGGGGTGCTACGGGGGTGCTATGACTTTTCCAGGGGGAGCTATAGCACCCCCTAGCGCCCCCCTGGCGCCGCCAGTGCCGGCGAGCCAGAAAAAAATAATCACTCTGTTATTTCCAAGAGTGGTCCTATTATAGACATGTTTTTAGAGTGTAAGTGTGCTCTGAAATAAAAGTCCCCCATGTTGGCTGAGAAAGAGAAACGAGTCTCTGCCTCAAAACTTGTGTTGACTCAAAGAGTCAGACATAAACAGTAGACAGGTAGTTTTCTTGTACTTACACAATAAAATTACTACTAAGGACTATTCCGTAATTTACTACCTAATAAAATAAATTAGGATTAACCTCCCCTCCTTAATCCTTCTAATAGAATCAGTACAAAACCTGCTGATTTCACTTATTAATTACAGACTAATTAAAACAGACTATCGGCAGTGAATGATGTGTATTTAGAGGTTATTTTTTATCATAAATGATACACAGATATAAAGAAATTCAAATCAAAAACACTGAAAAATTGCATATTTTGACAGCTTTAATGGCTTTAAGGTGAACTTAGGTGAAATAAACTCAAATGGTATTGTTATTCTGGTGAACTAAATGGATGGTTTTATTTGTAAGATGAGTGTTTATGAAAATATTTAAAAGTAAAACCTATTCTTGTTTAGAAATTCTACTCTAAAATATAAATACAAGAAAAAAATGTCATAAAGGCTTCAACTTTACTGTGACATGTTTCGAAAACTTTTAATGTAACACCTGATCTCTGTAACACCGTAAGTATATTCATACAGAAAGAAATCTCTTCATACTCACCCCAGCTGCTTGGCTTGTATACGTGCATGATCCGGTTCCAGAGAGCAGCGTCGACTCAGACTGAAGCGAAGAAAAACTAAATGTAGCGTTCTTCCTGCAGCTCCTGCTAATATAGCCCCACAGCCTGGACCAAACCACTCCCACACACCCTGCATTCTTCATTTTCTGACTGTAACACTGAGAATTACATCACTTTCTTATTCTCAATAAGAACTACAGACACTACACTACCCATTTTATAATGAAGAGATGATCTGGTGATAACAAACGCCATCTTATTTTCATGAAAGCATGTTTCCAGATTTTAGTCTAGTGCTTTTTAAAGCAATGATTCCCAAAGTTGGGGTCAGGGCTCCAATGTGGGTCACCCAACACCAAGTAGGGGTCCTCAGATAATCTCCAGATATCAACCTGCAATTAAAAAACTAGTTTTTATGGTATGTTTGCACCATCATCGTGACAGAGAATTGAAATACAAATCATAAATTGATTAAAAAAAATAGCACAATGGATGTTAGGACTGTTTGTATTGTCATTATGCTCTTATTTAATGGGGTCATTACGGTTTTTGGATATTTAAACAGCCACCAGATGAGGTCACATATGTTTATCACGATTAATTTATGGGTCGAAAGCTGAAAAGTTTGGGAACCACTGTTCTAAAGAAAGTTTTAGCACTTAATGGCACTTTACACAAACCCTTTTCATAAGATGAGTCTGCTAACTCTTCCTTAGTTGGCTTAAATACAGACATAAAGAGGACTCCTCCCCATCTTTTATAAATAAAGGCAGAAGTTTCAGACATCTTAAACTTCACCGTATTTTTACAAATTCTCAGTAAATGATCACATATTGCTGTGAAACTACTGGTGTTAAAATGTTCCATTACTTTGTCATTTACAAGCTAAATGCTTGGTAATTTGGAGATAATAAAATAAGTTACTAATGCTGACTCTGCAGGTGGAAACTGCATATTTTTTGTTTTGTTCAATTTCTTCTTCATTATTTTAGTTAAAACACTAGTTTGCCATGTGTTATTCTACAGTGCCACCTGGTGTGGACTAAACCACATGACTCAAATAAATTCAGTTTGTTTTTATAAATGACTTCTTTTTCACTGGGTAAATACTTTATTATCCTCACTGCCCAGAACAATATTGAATAAATTAGATGTTCTGTATGACAGATATTACATTTCATTTTGCTGCTTTTATTTGCCATCAACAAAGTGATTCTGGTTTAAATCCTAATTTCTGTCAAACAGGAATCAAATGTCTGTCATCAAGACTTCATCATAGTGTTACAATGTAAGAAAACAGCTGCCAGACTGTGGATAGAAAGAAAAAGAACTTTGGGTTTATTGGTATTAAAAGTAAACTTTTTTAAATAGAGAGTAATCTTTATAAAGTTTTGATATTGTTGTTAAAAAAAGACAACACAACTGAGGCAGAGAAAAAAGTTCTTGGAAACTAAACACAAATACAGTTTGCATCATAAAAGTCTGGTTATATAACTCAGGAAACATTCACCCTCGTGTGTGGATGAATGGATGAATGGATGAATGAGTGAATGTAGTGAGGAGCTTCGGCGTCTTTGGACGAGAAAAAGGGCTGTACAAGTGCAGACCATTTACCATTTACCAATAATGATACAAAATAGAACTGATAACGTATTCTGTCCCAGAAACAAAAGCTACATTTGACCAACTTTACACACATGAAAAGTACCTCAGTTTCCATGAAGTGAAGTAAATGTACACACACACACACACACACACACATGCATGCAACACGACAAAATACACCAGAGCTGAGTTAAGTGCACCGAAACTCACAGAACCGTGATCGCTGAAGGTTCGTTAGATGAAATTTATAACCGTCCTGCAGGGAAATGAACCTGTAGGTTATTTTTTAATCTTCAGCTCAGGTTAGCAGAACAAACACAAAAGGTAAACTGCTCATGAGGAGGTCTGGATAACTGCAAATAAAAACTGAAACGCCATTAAGTTTAAATGATAAACATGCCGTTATCAGTGTTTCCAGAGACACTTCCTGGTGCTAATGTTTAATACACTCTGTATTTTTGTGTTTTCATGCTGTAAAGCACTTTGAATCACCTTGTTGCTGAAAAGTCAAGTCAAAATAAATAAATTTGACCCAAATATGCAGCTTGTTCAGAGCCAAAATGTCTGCCAGCATCCTTCAGCCTTCAGGAGTTTCAGAGCAAGAGCACACCTGGTTTGTTAATTTATTTTTTCACCTGATCTTCCTTTAAAGCAGTTTCTTTAGGTGACGTCTGCAGACACCAGCTCCACAGCGATTTACGGAGACGCACAGGAACTCAGACGTCAGAGACTCTTAGGAAACTATTTATGAAACTCAAACATGTGAAATGTTCCTGAAGAACGAGTGAGTTATGTGTCGCAAAGTTCAGGACGTTTACTTCACAAGTACCCCTTTAATAATCTGTGTTTAAATAACAAAATTTGTAATTTTAATTAATCCAAGTCAACAAAATATTTCAAATAAATAGTTTATTCTTTTTATTTCGATCCCAGCAGATGTATTTTCAGACACCAGAGAGTAAGAGTGTATGATCCCTCCTGTAAACCACATTTTGTTTCTGTAAAACTCACTTCAAGATAATATTCAGTACCATAATTAAAACTTACAATACAAATACTGACATGTTTGGAAAGTTTTATCAGTTTTGAGGAAAAAAACGGCACCAAAAAGTGAATAAAATGACCGTTGAAATGTCAGGGATTCCTGATTAACGCTCTGCCCTCACAGATCCAGCGGTTCCTCATGTCACAGCCCTGTTTGACCCAGGTGGATGAAGGATCTGCGTGAGGGTTACTCAGAGCACACGAGCTTCTGTACGCAGGTTGTTCTGCCGACCAGAACCTGATGAATGAAAACATCCCGTCAACATGTGCATCTGCTCGTCGTATTCAGAAAACAAACAGTTTTTATCTCTTTATGCTGTTTGACATCATGTCCACGAGCTAAATCTGAACAGAAGGAATTCTGTCTCAGTATTTCTGTCTTAATGAATATTTATTTATTGGAACTATCGATGCTGTTTCTTCATTTCTGATACCAGACTTTAACAGTAAATAATGTTTATCCTCAGCTTCTTTCAGCTGCTCTCTTTCAGCGATCATCATCCTTTCCTCCATCCATGAACCGGCTCTCTCGTCTTCCTCTTCTTCTCCATCATGTCCACTGTCCCTTTTCTACATGTCCAAACCATCTCAGCCTCTCCTTTCTAACCTTCACACCTGAGCCATCCCTCTGAAATCTGAACATCTTCATCTCTTCCACCTCCAGCTCCTCCTCGTGTGTTTTTGTTAGAGCCACAGACTCTGAACTAAACATCTTGTAAACCTTCCCCTCCATCTCCTCCTCTTCGCTCTTCACCAGGCGCTCTGAGATGTTCTAAGATCTAAGCTTAGAGTCGAGGGGATTTTGCTTTTTCAGTCGCTGCTCCTGTTTTGTGGATTAATTTACCTCCTTATAAAACATTAAAGACCCACGTCTCCCTGTCATTTGACTCAAGCAGAGCTTCAGTTATTATCTGTACTTTTATCACATTTTGATTCAGTGATTTTACTGCTTTGTTTTAAATGTTTTGAGAGTTTTTGTGTTTTTCTTTTACTAGACTTCATAGTCCCATTTTTACTGTGCAGCACTTTGAGGCAGCTTTTGTTGTTTGTAAAGTGCTTTATAAATAAATCAGCTTGGACGTGTTTTTCAGCTCACTTGTTGCCCGTTGCTTTGGATCGTTGACCCCAGGGTCTTAAACTCATCCACCGTCAGGACCTGTCCTCACCTGTCCTCACCTGTCCTCACCTGTCCTCACCTGTCCACACCTGTCTCCCTCTCATTCACACACATGGATTCTGTCTCTCTCTTCATCCCGAGCACACTTCCACCTCCCCAGGCTCTCTTCCACCTGCTCCCTACTCTCACTACAGATGTCATCTTCCAGGAGGATTCCTGCCTGACCTTCCTTCAACAAAGAAGTGTCTCAGAGCGGATCCCTGATGTAATCCCTTCCACCTTGAACTCATCTCATCCTTAGGAGCAAAACTGCTGTAGAGACAATTAGCTTTGTATGGAACTCCATCTTAAATCACCTGATCAGTTTCAAGACAGGATTTCCTAACATAAATCTTTATAAATATTTCTAAATGTTTCTGTCTTTTTTGTCAAATTGTTGGCAGACATGCTTCCCTTTTTTTTTTCTTTGCTGTTTTTGTTGTTTCTGATGCAAAACGTTTGGTTTTCACCATCAGCCACAGGGTTGGGAAATGTGATATTTCAGAAGTTTGGGTCCTTGAAGGTTTAAATGAAGGTATGATGTAATTGTGGAGTTTTGCTTACATCACGGTGACATTACTCCCATCCACCCACGTCCACGTTTCCATCATGCTTTTGTCTCTCAACCCGATCCAGTATCCGTGTTTCGGATCACTGTACTCTGTTGTGTGGTTATTTATGAATTCCTGCAGTTGAGATACGAAAAATAAACACATGAATAAATAAAACTGCCGACATGAAGAAATAGAGACCAAACATAATGTGTGCTTTAAATCATCAATGCTCAGAACAAACACTTAAAACTGTAAAAACATTTTATTTAAAGAATAATATCAGTTCTTGGCTTCAGTCTTCATATTTCTGACTGACTTGTTGTCGTTTCACTGTTGCAGGTAAATAAAAATTAAATCAGTCTTGCCTGTTCCTCCAGGCTTTCAATCACCACCAGATCGGCCTTCTGTTCTTGACAAAATTCACGGCTCTTTTCCCAGTTTTTCCACTGCGAGTAATAGTCGTGATTTGTGAAAAGGTAACAGTTTGACTGAAACAGCACCCAGTCGTCCAGGCATGGCTTACAGCCTGCGTCAAACAAACACCATCAGTACAACCATTTTAAATGGTCTTTAAAGGACATTAAAGGTTGTATATTAAACTTATTTACTTTTCTGTGGGCAGTGCTCTTTAACTGGAAAGTTGTCGTACTGGAGGATGACTCCGATGGTCCAGTTGAGTTGGTCTCTTTCTCTGACCAGCTCTTCTGTTCGTCTCTTTAACGCCTCATTCTCTGCCTGCAGCTTCAGATTCTGCATCGTGAAAGTCATGTTTTGTCTTCTGTGCTTGTACGTAACTGCAGTCAGACACCAAGTGTTAACATTTTGGTTTTAAATTATCACAAACTTCCTAAAAGCTCCTGAAACGGATCCACAGATGGACTCACAGCTGATGCTGAGTGAGATGATGACCGACGCCAGAATGATGCAAATAATTCCCAAAGACACCAGAACCAAACGATGCAGAGAGAAAATGTGAGCTTTCCTTTTGTTTTCTGCAACAACAACAACAAAAAGTTTAATATTATGTTTATTACACAATATGTGTTTATTTTGTCCTGTAGGAATAACCTGATATGATGGGATGTGCATCCCATAACTTCACTTCATCGTAAATTATTTCCAAGCTGTTTGATTTTCCTGCAAAAGCAAAAAGGTGTGAAACAAATTAATATTTGAAAACTAATTGAGTTTGCAGTTCGGTGTGCGTGCCTGCATGGTATCGTGTGACACAAACAGAGAAGCTCTTGTTTCTCATTTATCGATAATAAATATTCATTTTGTCGGACTTCAGCTGCTGTGGAAACATGGCACAGCTGCTGCACAATAAATAACTCTAATCAAAGACAGTAAAATGACTGCTGAGTGCCAAAGTTTCAAACAAAGATTTTGGATGATCTGTTAATCCTCAGAGTATATAATAGGAATGACTCTCAGCTACTAAAATGCCAAATTCAAGCTCAATATCTGCAAAAGTGACCAACTTACAGACATTTTTGTGTTTGCTATGGTCAGTTAGCTGTGGCAGCCATCTTGAGAAAGTCAGAGTTTTTTTTCAGCCTGAAAGTTTGTGTGAGGTTTTGATTTTTCTGCAGAAGTTAAATTCTTCCGTTTCTCTCAGTAGATTATTTGTTTTGAACAAACTGATGATTCTTTGACAGAGTTTAG
This sequence comes from Kryptolebias marmoratus, assembly GCF_001649575.2. Classification (NCBI taxonomy): domain Eukaryota; kingdom Metazoa; phylum Chordata; class Actinopteri; order Cyprinodontiformes; family Rivulidae; genus Kryptolebias; species Kryptolebias marmoratus. The sequence continues at coordinate 1,054,615 of NC_051445.1, forward strand.
AAGAAAGTTATGATCATCTGGAAACTATCAGTTTATTTTATACAGTTTTCCGTCTTTCTTTCCCAAACACGGCTTTTTAACCCTCCTGTGGCCTTTATGGTGCTTCTGTACATCCCTTCAGCTTCAACAGAGAGACATTTATCAGGAACATTTTGTGTTTTCAGTCGTCTCACATGAAGCTGAAACTGAACAGAGTTCGAGTCGTGGTGCTTTCTGACTGTTAGGAGTTTATTCCACATTCAGCCAAAGAATCTCTTCTTTTTTTTGGACACAACAGTGACACTGCGTACGTTTACGATTGTGTCAGGATGCAGCAGCAAAAAAAAAAAAGGAGAAATGAAGTCCCATGTTACAGGACATGATTCACTTCATGAGTTTCATAACAGTTTTTGCCGTTTTCTTCCTCCTTCAGCCCAGATTCAGTTAAACTCCTGATTCTTTAACCTTTATTTAAATTTGTTCCTCATCAGTCTCTGTGTACCATCACAGCTTTAAAGGTTAAAGGTTAAAACAACACAATGTCCTGATAAAGTCATCTTTAATGATGAGTTAGGATGTTTTATGTGGAGGAACTTCAGTTAAATCAACATGGATCCCAGCAGATTAGTGCGCTGAATGAGTTTAATGAGTTAATTTGGACGATTTTTAAACAGATGTACTACTATTTCTAAGTGTGTTTTAATAAAATTAACATTTAATTTGAATCTACAACCTACTGACAACATTTCCTCTAAATGTCAAGTAAAAATCTTTTTATTTGCAGAACATGACAAATGTTTAGGATAACAGAAAAGTATGTTCAGACCTCTAATATCAAAGAAAACAAAGTTATTCATTTTTAGACACCATGATACTAATGTTTTAACTCTGACAGAGATCAGAAATCAGTAAACCTGACTTTTAACCCCATCTTGCATGCATCTTATCTTATCTCTATCAGTCTGATCCACACCTGAACCCCACAGAAACCCTGACGCTCCCTGCATCCCTCCTCTACGAAAACCAAATCTGAGAGCTTGTCTTTTCAGCTCTTTAGGCTGTTATTTGTTATTCCATCTGAGTTTGAGTTCCTGTACGGCTGAATATTAACTCTGAGGGCAAATAAATCATCTAAAACTGGACGCTTTAATCTAAAATACAAAACACTGTTTGATCTGTTAAATGTATTATTGGGCAGATAATCAGTTTTTGTTCAAATACAGATTATAAAGAACAACATTTCAGTCTTAAACAGAGTAGAGAAACCCTTTCAGTTCAACATTTAAGCCTACAAACAGACTTCAGAAACAGAAAGAGTTAATAAAAATCAGATACTCACGAAATTCAGCCACACCATTAGTTTTAAAAGTCACAGTTGCGTAATTCAGTTCCTCGTCCATATTTTACAGATTTATCAGACAGTCGAACTGACATGAAAGCTTTGAGGACATTGTGAGAGCTGGAAGGAAACTGACTGAGTAATTACAAAACGTGCAGTTCTTCTTTTCAGCTGAGTGTTGTAAGACTGGCAGGTGGAAGGAGTTACGACCTTTAGCTCTGATCAAATCTGACCAACACGTTTTCTTTACATGTTTATGAAACAATAAACCCAACAAGTAGAAGCGTTTTTAGGTCCGGTCATTGAAGGCAGGTGGAAGAGATCTTCAGCACCATCTGAACCTTGTTCTGCTTCTGTGAGACCAGCTGCCTCTTTGCATGGCTGCTGCAGAAACACGCCGAGTCAAAATCTATATTTTTCTCAATATAATTTATTTCAGGCTGAAACTTATGGAGGACCGAAAGCGACATAATCAAAAATAAAAGCAGAAATATATGTTTCTTTTGCCTTTTCCTTACACATGCATGTCTGTAATATCTAAGTTATTGAATAAAGGAAGTTATAATGTTTTGTTTTATAAAATTTCTTTCTTTCTCAGCTTTACCTTTTTGCTCTTTTGTTCCACCTACCCTGATTTGTAATCAGCACACCTGTTCCTCACGTTCATCATCCCTCTTTATTTTTATAGTCCTGGTTTTTCTTCACGTTTTGTTTGTTTTGTTTACTCATGTTCCATTCAATCTGCAAATAAATTGATTCATTTTCATCCACATTTGGGACCTGTACAACTGTAATTACATGGGTAAAAAATCCAACCAGGAAAAATGTGACCTGTTTTATAAAGAACCGCCTCGTTGGAAGACCTGGGAAGAAAGCCGACAGCACTGCAGAAACAAAAATGCAGATCTGGTTATTATTGACAGTCTGCAAGAACAGGTGAGACTTTAACCTTTCAAATGACACTTTTTATATGTTTTACATTTTTACAAATGCAACAAAGTGTAAATGTTTCTGATGGTCTGAACCTTCGTGGCCTAAAGGAATTCATCAGCCGTCACATCAAGTGGTACTTTGGCAGAACGGGATTCTGGGAGGGTTACAAGAAATAAACAACAACTGGGAAGAAATAAACAACAACTGGGTCTGGGTTGATGGACACAAGGACAGTCTTATGTAATAACACTTGTTTTAAAAAAGAAAATCTAAAATGTGTTCATTTATTTTTTATTTTTCTTACACAGTTCCAGAATGATGCTTTTAGATAGAATATATCTAGAAGTTTTATTATTTTCATTATTTGTTCTTGTTTGTGTCAGAATCAGAGAAGTTTGTATAAATCACCATGTTCAGCTGAAATAACCCCAACAAAAACAGGAATATAATCTTAGTTCCTACAGTTTTTTTAAAACCTCATTTAAGGGCTGCTCTTAGGTTTTGGCTAAGTTTGATTTATTGTATTTATTTGTTTATTATTTATTTGCTGATGCAGTTTCTATGGTTCTATATTTTATCTATATTTAATATAAATTCCTAAGACTTCACAAAACTTTTATCCATATATTATTTGGGGCCATCTCAGGGGACGCCACAGTAAATAACCGAACATCTGCACACCTTTTGCAACAAGTGGAGACAAGAATAGTGTGAATAAATTAGTAAAATAAATGCATCTATTACCAAACATAAAATACAGCCGTTTACTTTTCATGCAGGAGATTTGTGGTCAAATACAGAAGGAAAAAGTTCACATTCAGACTGAGTTGTGTCGGCGCAGAGATTTCAGTGAAATTAGAAGAACTTTCAGCTAAAGACACCCTCTGCTTTTAAAACATTAGAAGTGGATTTGTTTGACTACATTAAAATAAAAACCAATCAAATAGGCTGGAAAAATGAGCGTCTAATGCAGAATATTTGCTTCTTGTCTTTTATTTGAATCAGTTTGTGACACCTTATTATTTTATTAACAGCACTAGAAGACATCTGAATTAACTGTAAATGTGCAGATGATGATGTTTCCTCTTTGCAGGTTCTGGATGAAACAGGTTTATGGTCCTTCAGGTGATCCCTGAGAAGAACCCCACGGAGAGCTGGGATCCTTCAGAATCTGGGTTTGAGAACAGATTCCTCTGTGATCGTAAAGTTCTGACCAGGTCCAATTAGCTAACACCTGTTGGAAACATTAAAAGTCCCAAAGCTTGATTTTAAAGGACAGAACCGAACATGTGACTTCACGAGGTTGTTTTTGTTCCTCTGCAGAGAAAGCTCCACCTGGTAAATTGTTTAAATGCTTTTTTAAATTTCTTCTGCTTCCTCCTGCATTCATCACATGAAGAGAACTGACCCCAGTTTCTCGGAATCATTTGAATCATTTGAACTGTTTTTGTTTTCTGCTTCCTCTCTATTTCAGACTCAGAGTTTCAGACTTTTGAACTCTGCAGCAGCTGAACACGACTGAGAGGATTCAGGTGTTGCTCGCCTCCGGCTGTAATTTTGTCATAAACTGTATTTGCTGCCACACAACCAATAAAAATAAATAAAAGAAAACCATGACTTTAACGTGGAGATGTGACTCTTAAGATTCTACGGCAAAGTTTGTGTTTAGGGTTTTGTTAAGCACACCTGTTCCTCATGTTCATCATCCCTCTTTATTTTATTGTTACAGCAGAAAAAGCCACTTGTTCAAAAAGAAATCATAAAATAAATCATCTGCTGCACAAATGCATCAAAGTAAAAAAAGTTAACTTGTGTGTAAACCTGGGATTTCTCTGGGATGTGTTTTTTCATGGCTTCCATAAAATAATCTCTGAAGAATAACCAAGCCATCTCTACATCAGGGATAAATCCTATTTTCTTCCAATCAAGTCGTGGAGAAAGGCTTGTTGGCTGAAACATTTAAGATCCGTCTTCATAATAAAACGAGGTTTAGCTCAATCTGCAGCAACAACACAGTGATCACCTAAATCATTACAGAAGACTCCCAAAGCTGAGAATTTATGAGGAAATCAATCAAAAGTAGACTTTTCCAGACTTTGGTCAAGTTGGTGAATTGACCAGCTATTTATTTTTATTTATTTTTAATTCTCTCTGCAGTAATGCCACATGGTTCTGAGGGAAATGTTACTGGAACCAGTTTAAGTTAAGTTACTTGATTATGACAGACCCAGACTTCCCAAAAGTAGACGCAGATAACAATCTATCAAAATACTGTCAGAGCTCATTGCCTGCGGTTGGTTTTCAGAAAACTTAAACAGAAAAAGGAACCTGTGACTTCTCTATAAAGTGCTGCAGTAATGCCGTTTTTGGTCACAGATTAAAAAGTTTATCTGGACCTTCTGTTGAACCTGCTCTCATTTTCTGCCAGAGATGGAGGACGAAGTGAATTATTCCACGCTGGTCTTTATAAACAGGCCAGCGACTCGAACAGGTGAGTGGTTTCTGGGATTTCCTTTATTTCAGACATGCAACACATCATTTAAAGGGTCTCTGTGCAGAGTTCAGACTATAGATACTTTATAAAGATTAGTTTGTATTTATGGTGAACACGAGTTAACAAATATCAATGTCAATTTTCTTTTTATAGCACGTTTGAAATCAATGTGACTGACCAAAAGGCTTAAGAAGTTGGTAAAAAAAATCCAATCAGGAAAACCAATAAAAAATTAAATTCAATAAAATCACACATAAAAAACATTAAAAAAGGCCTCAGGTGGACTAAGAGCATCTGGCTGGAAGATCCCAGCATCTTTTAGGGTTATAAAGCTCAATAACTGGGTCCCAAACTATTTAAAACTTTAAAAGTAAGTAACAAATCTTAAAATGAACACAGAAACAAACAGGCAGCCAGTGTGAACCTGCTAAAACTGGAGTGATGAGGTCCTGCCTTCTGTTAAAAGACCTTCTGGACTCGCTGTAGGAAATATGCAGTCGTCCAATCAAAACCTGGACAAGAGTTTTCAGGTCGTTTGGAGAAATTTAAGATTCTCCAACTGAAAAAGGACCAAGAATATGAGTCAACTCGTTCAAAGGGGGACGGTCCTCGCTGAATAATTTGTCTTTATTCAGACTAATTGTGTGCCAGCTGAACCTAAACCTCCAGCAGACAATCACATCAACAATCTGAACATCCATGTTGTTTCTCTGCTTCTTCTTTGCTTTGTGTGGTTGATCTTTTTTCTTTTCTCAGAGTTTTAAGATTTATTTAGGCACACATGTGGGTGGCAAATTCCAAACATGGATAAAATCATGTATGTGAGGAAGTGAGGAGGTATTAAATTGCCTCAGATGTTAGAGACAGCATGGTTGTCTGTCTTTATGCGGTCCTGTGATGGACTGATGACCCGTCCAGGTTGACTCCGCCCCTTGCCCAGTGACTCCTGCAGATAAGCGCCGGCTCCTGGAACAAGCAGGTGTAGAAAATGAAAGGATGAATTTAAAATCCTCAGGCATTGTTTTGCTGTTTTTCCAGAAAAAAATGAACACCAGACAGTTTATTCTGAAGTAAAATCCAGTTTCCAGCTGGAAACTGCAGTGACAAGTAAGTTTTATATTTTATTATAATATAAAACATATTTCATGAAAACAAGGAAAAATGTTGGTTTATGATCATAATTTTCTTTTGTTTAGAGCTGGTTTATACTCAGGAGGTAAATGTTTTATTGTGATCACTGACTTCCTCAGTTCGTTCTTTGTTTTATTTTTGTTCAGAAGCAAATGAAGACCAGACGATTTATTCTGAAGTAAAACCCAAAGCAGTAGCGAGTAAGGAAATATGTTTTAATGAAATATGAAAAACATCTTTATGTTTCAGCTGCATGCAGCCAGCTTTGCAGGAATAATTCTTTTACACATATTTTTTCCTTTATTTAGAAGAAAAGGAGGAACTGGCAACTCATTCTGTAAGAAAACCTGAAGAGCCTGCAGCTGCTGATCTCAGTAAGTTTGTAGGAAATAAAAACATGCAGCAAATTTGACCAAACTGAGGCTTTAAAATGATTATTTTTTCTTTTTCACAGCTTTAGTTTATGACATGTTGCTTATGGTTGTTTGTTGTGATCACTGACTTTAAGGATTAACAGTTGATTGTCTCAGAAAAAAAAAAACAAGAACAACAATAAAACTAAATCCATCTCATGTTGTTCTCTTTCTAAACAGAAGCTAAAACAGCAACAAACCGTCAGACTCTTCTGCTGTCGGCGTGTTTGGGGACACTTTGTGTCTTCCTGCTGGTCGCCGTCATCGTCCTGTCCGTCAGGAGTGAGTTTCCTTTTCAACATTCAGAGTTTGAGGCAAGGAGTTTTATTTGTGCAGCACTTTCAGCAACAGGGCAACTCCAAGTGCTTCACAGAGCAATAGAAACAGAATATTTAAAGGAATTAACATTAGGCTTTATAATTAGCTAAGTTAGTGCAGCCGTTCTTTTCAGTTGTAAATAAAGAAGTAATTGAAAAACAAACAAAACTCCTTCTGTCTGCTTCTGTTCTCAGTCCTGACACAAACGAAGAGTCAGGAAACAACCATCAGAGAGTTTAAAGCCAAAAATGATCAGCTGAACGTGGAAAACAGGAATCTGACGGACCGAACCGAACGACTGGCCGTGGAAAACAGAAGCTTAGCGAATAAGACGGAGCAGCTGACTGAAGAAACGACGAGGCTGGAGGATCTGACTCAGGAGCTGAGGAATGACACCAAACTGTTAAAAGAAGAGATTCAGGTTTTAGGGAACCGAATGGAGCAACTGGTGAAAAACATGAGTGTCCTCCAGAACCAAACTGAGCGGCTGACCAAAGAAAGAAACGACCTCAACTGGACCTTGGAAATCATCCTGACATACAACAACTTCCCAATACAAGACTTCTGCCCCAACAAGAGTAAGTTCTTCACTACGTGACCCGAAACTGTGAACTTCTGTCAGTTATCAGCAAAAAATCGTTCATAGGATAAACTCAGGATTAACAGGATTACATGTCAGTCATCTGCAACATGTATGTTTCCTACTGCGAGAGGAAGAAATCTTTCTGTAACTGAAGATGTTTTATATTTAAAAGCATTTATGTTTTAGTTAATTTCTTTGTTTTTATAAAATATTTTCAAAGGTTTTACAGTTAGCTGTGAGTCATAACATTGTTAACCCTTTTCTGAGTCTTTTAAAATCCTTTCTTGAACACAGAGTGTCAGCCGTGTCGGCCCAGTTGGATTCTGTTCCAGAAAAAGTGCTACCTGTTTTATGAAGACACACCTTGGAAAACCTGGAGCCAAAGTCAACAGTTTTGTCAAAATAAATTTGCAGATCTGGTTGTTATTGATAATCTGCAGGAGCAGGTGAGCTCAGAGACCAACATCCCAACTTTAACTATTTGAACTGTTTATTTTAATGAATAAAAATAGATCTGATGAACTAAAAGTTTAAACATCTTGATTTACAGGAATTTGTCAGTAATCACTCCAAGTATTACTTTGACAAATGGCACGGATACTGGCTGGGGTTACAGAAAATTAACAACATCTGGGTCTGGGTTGATGAACATAACGATGCTCTTGGGTAAAAACATTTATACTAAACATTTATTCTGTATATTGTACAGTTTTGTTTTTTTGTTCCTTTCTTCAGCTCACAACACAATATCCATCTGAGGAAACCTTAACGCTAAAAACTTCCAGTTCCTGAAACATTAAAGTAGCTGCATCATAAAACTAATGAGAAAAATATTAAGAAGTAAATATCACAGCCTTCTGGCAGGTTTAATATAACTAAACCAGAGATCCTTTTCTCTGCTAAACTTATGACTTTCCAAGTTTTTTAATTAATTTTATTACACCTGAATTCTCTCAGACCATCTTTTAAGGAGATTCTCAAGAAATTATTCAGTTCATCTTAATTCTGTTAAGTTTAGTTAAACAAAGATTAGTTCAATCAGAAAATGATTTTATTTGCATTTTTCTTCATTTACATGTAGTATTCTGTGTTACTGTCACAAAATAACACAAAATACCCAAACCCTGACAGTTATTACAGCTTTAGAGGAAAAAAAAGGATCTACTTCTCTGATTTTATGCTTTCTGCCATTTGTTGTGTAGATTTATTGAATTCCAGACTCAAATTTTGATTTTAAGAACTGTTTTAGAAGTTTTATCAGGGGTTAGCTGCTGTTTTAATCAGCTGCTGCAGTAGATGGTTCTGCTCTTTTTGTCCTGATGTTCATGTTTCTCATTTAAAGGTTCTGGGTGCCCGTCAGCTACGATAATAATTATGGTCTGCTGGTTCCTGGGACACCGCCCAGACAGAGCTGGAGGGCTGAAAAGACAACAAGTAATCAGAAATTCATCTGTGAAGGAGAAGCCCTGATATCGCCCAATTAGTTTAAACTGTTTTCTGTCTTCGTGTCATAAAACTGCTCAGTTTATGTAAACAGCTTTTGATAATAAAATGTATATTTGGTCATTTCTGCTGTAAGAAGTCGAGACAGTTTGTTTAGTTTCCTGTTTTATCGTCTCACATTCAGGTTTGAATCATTTAAGGTGGTGGTGACGTAGGAGATGTTTAATTGTAACACATATCTAAAATATTGATGTATTTTTGTTTGGTTTGACAGCTTCTTTTTGAATTTTTAATCAGTTTTCTTGTGTTTCTTTTTTATCGTTAATTCTTCTGTCAACTTGCTCTGCTGTTTTTGAAAAACAGCAAAATGTTCAATAAACGAAGTTAAAGATCAGTTTTACTCGTTGTTTTTACTGTTCAAACCTTTTCTTTTTATATTAAAAGCAGAAATGAGACAAAACTACTCTTTGCTTCAGATCAGATATTTTATTGATCCTTTCCAGGAAATGACTCACAGCAGCAGTCTGTGAGGATTTGGATTTTTTTGTTTCTGTTTTGTTTTCTTTATGGTTTCTCTGTGGGTTTTAATTAGTGCTTTCAGTTTGGGTTTTTCCTGTTTGTGTTCCTGCTCAGTATTCACTCCTCCTCCGTCACTCTTTTGCCCTTCTTGCCACGCCCATCTCCACCTGTCCGTAATCATCTCCACTCACCTGTTTCCACTTCCCTCGTTACCCTCAGTACTCAAATACCCGGTCATTTCTCCCACTAGTCGCTGGTTTATTGCTTTTGTTTTGCTGTTTGCCAATATGCTCCATACTTTGCCTCCTTATAGTTCTGCCCATCGAGTTTTTGATTTTTGTTCTTTGAGTTGCTGCCTCGTCAGCTGTTTGTTTTTCGTTTTGGTTCTTAGTTTAATAAATTAGTTTTTTTTTCATTTATAACTATGAGTCTGCGTTCTGGATTCGCCTCTGCCTCCACCGCTCCTGACAGAGTCATGTGACACACAAACAGCAACAAAAACAGAAATTAATACAAATATAGTGCATAAAAATTCCCTGAACGAAACCATTTACTGGTTTCAGTGGGAAACAAGCCCTGAAGTCTGATTTTGGAGGAGATTGTTTTTTATGTTTAGGTAAAAAACTCAACATTAAGAAAACTTTTATTTTGAAGGTGAATCTGAAGTGGACCTCTGGACTGTTTCCTTCCTCTGGTTAGAAAGCATCCCATGTTTACCTTTTATTGTTTTATTGTTGGTTTTTCAGTCCGTTCTGTTGCGTTTTCCCTCACCAGGTAACTTCTGCTTCCTCCTGCGTCGTCTCAGACTGACCCGACTGTCTGAACCCTGAGGCTCACCTCTTCCTCTGCAGCTTCTCTGAAACATTTCAACACTTCCTCTTTATGTCAGCCTCCGTTTTAGACTGTGTGAAAGTTCTCCGTTTTCATCTCGAAGCAAAACAAATTTGACTTATGAAATTATATTGACTAATGTGAAACTCCCGATGAGGAAAGAAATTTAACGTGTGTACACCTGGGGATGTTCATGTCCTCCAATATTAACTTTGAATAAAAAGTTATTTTAGGTTTTAGAAACATTTTTTTTAAGCAACAGCTATAAATTCTTTCAAACCAGTTTGTTTGTTCAGCAGAAACAAAAACAGACTTCCTATAAATTATATTAATAACAAAGAGTATCCAAAACACTCAGCCTTGATTGTTTAAAGTCAGGCATTTTTCAACAATTAAGCAGGAAAAAGGAACTTATTAGTTCTCTACAACATGTTGAAATAACTTCTTTTTTTTTTTGTTTTGGCCAACGCATAAAATTCATCTGCAGCTTCCGTGAACTCCTGTCTCATTTTCTGCTCTGAAGCAGCAACAGCAGCGTAGAAAAATGGACAAAGGTGACGCCAATTATTCCACGCTGGTCTTCAAAAACAAGGCGGCAGGTCTAACAGGTGAGCGGCTCCTGCCTGTTAAAATAAAACTTGTTACTGATGTTTGAAGCTTGAGTTGAAACGTTGATGTTTGGTAGAAATGAGACGGTTTGTGTGAACATATGTTCCCAAAGGCGTCTCGTCTTTGGGAGAGCTGACTTTAAGCCAGAACCTCTAAAGCACCGGTACATGAACCGTCTGCAGCTCTTTAATGGTTTCAATGGTTTGGAGAAGAGAGAACAAGCGTGTGGTTCCTCTGCTTGGTCAACATTTTGCCTAATTTGTCCTTTTTTTTGTGAACCTGACATTATTTAGGTGCATAAATCATTAGCCTGTGTGGTTACAGGTGTTTAGTTTTGACACAAAAAGACCCGAGTTACCCTTACAATCAGAACTGATGGCAATTATTGTTTTGAATCTTTTCCTCATGTTTGTTTTTCTTTCATAAAGATGAAAAAGTAAAAACTTAAAGGGGAAAATGTCAGGGACCGTGGAGAGCGTGATGAACCCTGAGCGCAGACTCATCTTAATTAAACAAAAACAAACAGCTGGCGAGGCAGCAAAACTAAACTTAACAAAATACTAAAACAACAAAAAAAACAACAGGCACGGTGAGGCAAGGGAACCAGAAGACAAGAGACAAACCAGAGACAATGAACCAACGGTGAAGTGGGGAGAGTGACCTGGTTTTAAAGCTGAGGGTCATTAGGGGAAGTGGGCTCAGGTGAGTGTTTACAACTAGCAACAGGTGAAGATGGGCGTGGTGGGAAGCCAGGAGATAAACGGAAGAGAAGTGAATTCAATTCAAAGATATTTTATTAATCCCAAAGGGAAATTAAATGTTGTTGTAGCTCATAATCCTGGTTTCGTTAAAGAGTTGTTATAGATGCTGATGGCTGTGGGCAGGAAGGGTCTCTTGTAGCGGTCTGTCCCGATGTGTCCTCGGTCCTGGTGTCCTCAGAGCCCCACCAGGTGAGCCTCGCTGACCTCCTGTGGAGCCATGATGGCCGAGCTCTGGAAGCTCAGGTCGGTCTTGAAGTCCTGGGTGATCTCCTGGACCAGGTGCTGAAAGGGCAGCTTCTGGATGAGCAGCTCAGTGGATTTCTGGTAGTGGTGGATCTCCCTGAGAGTCACGGTCCCGATCCTGTAGAGATGAGGCTTCTTCACGCCGCCGGCGCTCCTGCTGGCGGCTTTGGTGGCGAGCTTACCTCCGATGGATTTACGGGCGGTCTGCTTGGTTCTGGCCATGACTGGACTTCAGGGTTCTTCACATTTAACACTTGTTGTCATGGTTACGCATCATAACAAAATGTCCAAAAGTAAAAAAGGTTTCAGTAAAAATCCTTCCAGCTGCACAGCATCTGATACGAGAGGAAAAAATAATAATAATAAAAAAAGTGATTTACATCAAGAAAAAAAGAGGAATAACATTTTCAAAAGCAATATCTCAGAGTGAGTAACAGAGCTGCTCCAACATGCAGCCGCCTCGAGCGGCGCAATTCTAGAATCTGCAGATTCAGAATGATGACAGAACACAAAAGGCAGAAACAATACTGTGGAAGAGGATTTCTTTCTATAACTTAGAGGCAGCTGCAGACTGCAGCTTACCAATTATGGAAGAGCTATGTTCGTGTGTAAAGAGTGTTTGGTTGTTATTGCCAGAACTTTCCAGGACAAAGAGTTTGTGATAACAGACGTTTCCTGGAACCAGACTCAGCCAGCTGTTCTGGCTGGTTCCCTGTAAGAGTCGTAGGAGTTCTGTAAACTTCTGACCAATCACAAACTGGTCAGAAGTATGTAATAGACACCAATGTATTAAGTCTGTTTAAATATGCCCAGTTTCAAAGATACTTTGGGATTTAGGGGCAAGCTGATGAAGAGTAATTATGTCAATAAAATCCCCTGTATTTGGCTGAAATCCAACGAGTCCCTGACTATCATTTCAGCGTGCGACATACCTTACTTTTCACCTACAATACAAAGACAAAACATGAAAACAATAATGCTAAAAACTCAAAGTCAGTTACTCAGGTTTTTTGATGCTGCTCTTTTGTTTGCAGCTGTTTTGTATCCAGATGTTAAAGTGGTAAAATCAACTGATGAGACACAATCATGAGTTCCATCATTTAAACTGAACTGAAGCAAATAAAGTTAATTAATCTCCTGCTTCCTCCTAAGAAAGCCCTCTCTCTGGTTAAACCATGAATTCATTTTAAACTGGTCAACTCACTGCTTGAAAAGCAACTATTATTACTCTGGTTGTTAGACACTCGGAATAATCTTTTTTTAAAAATCCATCCAGTTTTTGCCAAGACATATCAGATCCTCATACATTTTTTGTTTTTCAGATGAAACAGAAAACCAGACTGTTTATTCTGAAGTGAAATCAAAGAAGCAGATGACTGCAGCACCAAGTAGGTTTTTATGGTTTATTATAATATGAAAAATATTTGATTAAAATGAGAAAACATCTGTTTTTTCTGATGATGCTCTTTGCCTGTTTGGAGCTGTTTTAAACCAGCGATGCAGAGACCCTTCAGGTGAGCAGAAAGTTGGTTTTAGTCCAGCCTGAGAGACGAGGGGAAGCTGAGTCACGTCCACAGCAGCTGGACTTGGCTGTGGCGATTCGTGGCGTCCCCTGAGGTTCAGAGATTTCTCCAGCTGATTGTCCTTCGAGCCTCAGATGCTTCCATGTCCTCGTCCTGGACGTCTATCTGCTCATTTTTCTTCCATCTGTCTAAGAAGCAATACAGGATCTGTCATCAAACTATCATTTCACAGCCTTTCTCCTGTAAATAAATGTCTAAACAACACAGCAGTATGAGCTACAGATAAAAACAAGGCATGACGTATAAAACAGAGCAGATAAACATCATGATTCAGCAAAGTTAATAAAACCGTTAACAGATAAGAAGGATGGTTTGGATAGGATGCATTTGCTTGCTGAGGTTTTTGACAACAACAGGATCTGATGAAGGATTTATGATTTATTCTGCAGTAAAACTCAATGAACTGGTGGTTTTTGGACAAAGGGAAGTGAATATAATAAAAGAGAAACATGGAAAACACTTTTTTTTCCCCAACGAGTGTTTGAGGAGCTTTTTTTATACAGATCTGTGGGAACTTCACAGATTGGTGGAGAGGACAACATTTCTACCACCTAAACTAGATTTCATCTTGTTTTTTTACACATTCATGCAGAAGAGAAGCTGACAACTCATTCTGTAGAAAACCCTGAAGAGCCTGCAGCTGCTAAGCAAAATAAGTTTTTTAGCAAATTTTACCACCAGCAGAAGTAACTGAGGCTTCATGACGATCATTTCTTCTTCTTCTCAGCTTCATGCTTTAAAACAGATATCGATGTGATCACTGCCTTTGTGAAGCATTATTCTGAGCCTCATCAGTTCCTTACACTGTTTTTATCCATCTCACTCAGGAGGAGAAGAAGAGCAGAAAATTATTCCTGAAGTTAAACAGGAAGACTCTGGAACCACCGCACCAAGTCAGTTCGAACATTTTACTGAAACACATAAAACTTCTTTATTCTTTTACACATTTCATCTTTTTTCCTCTCTCAGTTACCATACTCCAGACCCTCCAGGATTTCGCGATGTTGCGATCGCAACTATTACCGCAAAAATCAAACAAACCCTGCAAAATCGCAACTTTATGCAACTTTGCCCAAAACACCTCAACTTTCCCGCAACTTTAACCCAATATTTATTGTTTCTAAAGTGATTCACCACTGTTTCTGCGGTCTAGTCTCTTCTTTGTGGGTTTGTGTAGCGTGGAAAACAAAATAACCCTAAATAACTCAGGAAGAAGACACGTGACATCACTTCCTGTTAACATCAGAATGCCGGGTACGTGCAGGAGCAGCGACCGAAGCCAAAATGTGCGCTAATGCTTCACATTTGCCCACAAAGATTTCAGCAAACCAGTTTCCTCCCCAGCTGCAGCTGTTTTGCACGTCCTGCAGTGTAATCATGGAACATAAAC
>NC_051445.1:1069214-1074491 GCF_001649575.2 Kryptolebias marmoratus
GTAATCATGGAACATAAACGCATCGACAAACACTTTGTGTCTGCAAAACATGTGAGGAGAGCTGCAGACCAGGGACAATCCAGAAATGCTCATGAATGTCAGTTTANAAGCTNATCAAAGTTCTCAAATAAAGCAGCTTTTGAGAATGTCAATGTTTGTTGGTAATTATCTTACAAAACTAGGAAGTATTTTTGGTTTATATATTAAAAGTTATGGTTGTTTATTGATTTTAGTAAAAAAAATCGCAACTTTTAGGAAAATGCCGCGCGAAATCAGGCATTTTAGCCGCAACAATCACAAAAAATGCCTGCGACATCCTGGAGGGACTGATAATCTCAGGTTGTATTCATTTAATTTTCAGTCACACCAAGCTCAGCCATCTTGAATCAGACTGACTCAAAGTTTATCAGGTATAGATGATCACATTCAGTGATTAGTTTCTAAGAGTTTCATTAAAAAATGTCTAATAGTTCACAAGATATTTTACTAACAGATGAGTGAACAGACGCACACCTGTCGTTACAAAACCCACCGCCATCATGAAAGACGGGGATAATTACAACCCCACAGTTTACTCATCTAACAACCTTTTCCTGTAAGTATTGAACAATATGTTGTTTTCTGTTTGAACAGAAGCTGAAACAGCAGCAAAGTGTTCGTCTCGTGTGTTGTTGGTGTGTTTGGGGACACTTTGTGCACTTCTGGTGGCGGCTATCATCGTCCTGTCAGTCAAGAGTGAGTTTCCTTCTCTACAAAATTTGCA
The DNA here is from genome assembly GCF_001649575.2 of Kryptolebias marmoratus. Lineage (NCBI taxonomy): Eukaryota > Metazoa > Chordata > Actinopteri > Cyprinodontiformes > Rivulidae > Kryptolebias > Kryptolebias marmoratus. The sequence continues at coordinate 1,069,978 of NC_051445.1, forward strand.
AAAGAACAACTAATTAACAAACAAACAAACAAACAAAAACATCAGGAAAAATGAAAATATTTTCTCTCTTTAACTGATGCTGACAGTTATTGAATAATATATTTGTTGTCTGCTGTTCGTAGTCTCCATGGACATGAAGAATCAGGAAGAAACAAACAACAACCTCACAAACAAATACAAGCAGCTGACCGAGGAAAACAATAACTTACTGAAAGAGAATGAGCGTCTGATGAACAATAACACATTTCTGACAAACCAAACTGAGCAGCTGAGCAGAGAAAGAGACGACCTGAACCTGATCCTGGAAGTCATCCTGACCTTTGACCCTTTTCCTGTAAAAACAAAATGTCCCAACAAAAGTAAGTTTTGTTTTATTGTGATGATTTGACAATTTAAGCTTCTTTATGTCTGACATTATCAAAACATATTAACCACAATAAAAGAGTTAACAGCATTGTAAAGTAACATACATCAGTCATGAAGTGAAACCTACAAGCTAAAAACAGACTGTTTTAATGAGAAAATTTATCTTTAATTCTGCAACTATTATAATCTACAGATTGTAGGTTTGAAAGTTGTGTTTTAAGACTTGTAAAAACTACATGAAGCATTTGTACGTATGAAGGAATCCCTGAGTCATGTTGTTCTTAGAAATAAAATTAGTTTGAAGAACTGTTGAACTGATGAAATTCAGAAGCTTTTTCGTTCTGACTGAAAGGAGATCCGTCTGACCGACCGATACGAAGAACAATCAGATGTTTCTGACATGGGTTAATTTCATGATTCATTTTTGCAATTTAAAACATCTTTATGACATTTTGAACCATCTGAAGGTCCTTTAACTTTGACTGTTCCTGGGGGGAATCAACGGCCTTTTATATCTGCTGAAAAATACTTTTATTCAGATTTTTGTCCGCTATAAATTAGTCTGTCTTTTATAGCTTTCTCAGCCTGAAATATAAATATCAAATTCAAATGGCTTTTTAAAAATTCAGTTTCTTAAGGGTTTTAGTTTTAATAAACTCTAAAATTCAGTTTTTTAGAAAATCAACAGTTTAAAAATTTAATTAAAATTTTTGCAAAAGTGCTTTTTTTTCACTATTAGGATGCCCAAATGGAAGTCCAGCCACGAAGCTAAAAATATTTGGGTTTTTGTTTTTTGTTGTGCAAGTAAAGGAATCAAGTTTAATAATAATAATAACAATAATAATAATATATAAATAACTGAAAGGACTGCATTATTTTTTGATATGATAAATATGTGACCAACCAATACATTTATTAAAGGTTTCAATGGTTTGATTTTCCCTTGAAGGAACACTAAAGGGTAATATATAACTGGCAGATTACAGAAGCATTTAACAACAAATTTGACTAAGTTAAAAAAAGAGAGATATTTAGAATTTGTCAAGAATAAATGCGTTAATTGACATCACCAATAACAAAAAAAAAAAAAAAAGAAATAAAAACACAAACCAAAATACCTGTGTGGTTGACTTAAAAATATTCCAAGGGTTAATTGTACCAAATTAAGAAAAACAGTCATTCATAGAAAATATGTAATTATGTCTGCAGAAATGTGACACACCAACATTATAACATTATTTTATTGATTATAAAGAATATATAAGAAATATAAGAATATTGATTATAAAGAATATTAGTTATTTTCTGGGAACAGCAGGAGTTTGAGGATACACCCCTGTGGTTCCCCGTTTCTGATTGGAAGCTGACAGATTTTAATGTTTAAGATCCTCATGACAGCAAGCAGCCTCTCTGAAGCCTCGACCTGAACAGTCTGACAGATAACTTATCTGCAGAAATAATAAAAGAAAAGTTACGGTAGAATATTAAGATTGACCTTTTTCATAACTACAGTCATCAGACAGAAAACTTGTGTATTCACAGCAGTTAAAGGAGAATCTTACTTGCTTTAAAGACTTTTATTGCATAAAGAGAAAAACTTCAGATGTTGGACCTCACTGTGAATAGTTTGAATATTTTAAAGGTGTTTAAATGTAACACATCAAGAATGTAATTTCTACTGGGTGTTGAAGTGACTGAACATGTAAATACTATAACATATTATCTTTTGATCTGAATATTAATCCTGTTTGTTTTTCTGTCACTTTAATATTCTTTCTTTTAACAGAGTGTCAGCTGTGTCAGGACCAGTGGATTCTGTTCCAGGGAAAGTGTTACTTCTTCTTTAATGAAACTGACTGGAAGACCTGGAATGAAAGTCGGCAGTTTTGTCAGAATAAGTCTGCAGATCTGGTTGTTGTTGACAATCTGCAGGAACAGGTGAGCTTCTGCACCAACATTACAACTTTAACTTTCAAAATGTTTTAAAATGATTGAGTTGCTTTTAGTTCAGTCTAAAAGTATAAATGTTTGTGATGTTTTATTTTACAGGAATTTCTTGGTAATCGCACTAAGTTCTACCATGACAAATGGCATGGATTCTGGTTGGGATTACAGAGAATTAACAACACCTGGGTCTGGGTTGATGGACATGAAGACACTCTTGGGTAAAAACTTTTCTGTTAAAAACAACTAAATACTAAAAATAGTAATAATAATGTTTTGTTTTTAAAGTTTGGCTTTTCAGTTTGTTAATTTTTCTTATATTAAATTCTCAGACCATTTTTTCTGCAGATTAATTGATTTTAATTCATCCATCCATACTTTCCCCCCATCTATATTCATTATTCTGTTATTAAAGATTTAGAATAAATTAAAGTGACATTGTCTGTTTATTGTTAAAAAATCTACTTCTGTAAATTTATGCTGCTACTGTTTGTAAAATAGATTTATTTGACTAAATTCCAAAGATGAAAATTAAATTTAAAATCTGTTTTTGAAAGGTTATCAGGTGCTAGCTGCTGATTTTTTTATTTTCTTTAATTAGCTGCAGCAGTAGATGGTTCTGCTGTTTTTGTCCTGATGTTTTTGTTTCTCTTTTAAAGGTTCTGGGAGAGTCAGTACGATAAAGATTATGGTCTGCTGGTTCCTGAGGCTCCCCCCACACAGAGCTGGAGGCCTGAAATGTTAACAAGTCTTCAAAAATTCATCTGTGAGCGTAAAGCCCTGATATGGCCCAATTAGTTAAAGCTGTTTTCTGTCTTCTCTTTCATTTTTATCCAGAACTTCTGTGCATTTTTGTGTGATAAGCTTTTCAAAATAAAAATGTTACATTTGGTCACATCTGTTGAGTCGAGACAAAGTTTGTTTAGTTTTCTTGCTGATTTCTCTGCATCATCTCATTGGCAGCAAATACCCTCATAATAAAAATACCTAAAAATATTGATTTCATATATATAATATATATGCACACGCAGTATATATATATATATATAAAACTCCCATGCAGGGACGGACTGGGATACAAACAGCCCTGGAGTTTGACTTGGCCAGCCAGCAACAATCAGTGTGTGGAAACACGTTAAAACGTGCACTTTTACATGTTTTTAAGAGGTTTAGGTCGTGTTTCCTGCATGAAGAAAACAACATTTGGGTCATTAATTACAGTACAGTCTCAAAAAATAGAACTCCTTTTCAACTAAAACTCTGGGCTGAAATCTTTTTTTTAGACTTCAGCCTGCTTTATTACATCTTTCTATCCTAATATTTCCATTCCTTCAGTGATATATAACTAAACTCACAAGTACTAAACAGCTTAGGCTTAAAGTGTCTTTAATTTAGCCAGAAATATTTACACTGATGAGCACGGTGATGATTCCAGACCAGCAGTTTCTCAGCTGTGTGGAGTTTGCATGTTCAGGACTAAGAGGTGGAGAATACATGAATATTAAATATTAAATGAAGCATTTTACTATTATTTAGATTTTATGCCCTTTCTGATGCAACCAGGACTCGAACCCACGGCCTCAGGGTGATGAAACTGCTGCACTGACCACTGACCACATCAGTTCTCTCTCTGTCAGTTTCCTGGTTTTATTTTGATACCAAAAAAGGGAAAATAAACACATTTTTGAATTTACATAAGGGGAAAAGGAAGCTTTTGTTTGTTCTATAGAAACGGATCTTTGCTTCAGTCCCGTCTCCACAGCTTCAGCAGCAGCTAACGATGGACGCAGACGTCGCTTCTTCAGACGTTTATCAAAATACTCCACGGAAAAAAGGTAAGAGACTCCTGGTTAACAGTTTTTGTACCTGATCATGACAATAGATTGCTTAATGTGTTCAAGAAAAAATAAATTGTACAAGAGCAAGACAAAAGGAGAAGTGCAACAACAGCAAAAACTCTGTCCAGTATAAATTATTAAGAAACTAAACTGTTTGTTTGTTTTAATTTCATTGTTTTCTAAAAAACAAATTATACAACTAATCCATCAGTGATTCTATCAATGTGTTCAGTTTGGTTAATAAAATGAAGGAACTTTGTCAAAGGATCAACTTTTATTTCTCCAGTGTTTCATTTAGGAGCTTTTTAACTTAAATAAAAGAACATACAGGATGTTGTAACTCTAGTAATGTGACCAATGGCTGCT